>NC_092780.1:65288756-65588756 GCF_047496795.1 Chiloscyllium punctatum | reverse complement strand
CTGCAGTGTTGGTCATTAATATCCAGGTCTGTCACTGCAGTGTTGATCATTAATATCCAGGTGTGTCACTGCAGTGTTGGTCATTAATATCCAGGACTGTCACTGCAGTGTTGGTCATTAATATCCAGGTGTGTCACTGCAGTGTTGGTCATTAATATCCAGGTGTGTCACTGCAGTGTTGATCATTAATATCCAGGACTGTCACTGCAGTGTTGATCATTAATATCCAGGTGTGTCACTGCAGTGTTGATCATTAATATCCAGGTGTGTCACTGCAGTGTTGATCATTAATATCCAGGTGTGTCACTGCAGTGTTGGTCATTAATATCCAGGTGTGTCACTGCAGTGTTGGTCATTAATATCCAGGTCTGTCACTGCAGTGTTGGTCATTAATATCCAGGTGTGTCACTGCAGTGTTGATCATTAATATCCAGGTGTGTCACTGCAGTGTTGGTCATTAATATCCAGGTGTGTCACTGCAGTGTTGGTCATTAATATCCAGGTGTGTCACTGCAGTGTTGGTCATTAATATCCAGGTCTGTCACTGCAGTGTTGATCATTAATATCCAGGTGTGTCACTGCAGTGTTGATCATTAATATCCAGGTGTGTCACTGCAGTGTTGGTCATTAATATCCAGGTGTGTCACTGCAGTGTTGGTCATTAATATCCAGGTGTGTCACTGCAGTGTTGGTCATTAATATCCAGGTCTGTCACTGCAGTGTTGGTCATTAATATCCAGGTGTGTCACTGCAGTGTTGATCATTAATATCCAGGTCTGTCACTGCAGTGTTGGTCATTAATATCCAGGTGTGTCACTGCAGTGTTGATCATTAATATCCAGGTCTGTCACTGCAGTGTTGATCATTAATATCCAGGTGTGTCACTGCAGTGTTGGTCATTAATATCCAGGTCTGTCACTGCAGTGTTGGTCATTAATATCCAGGACTGTCACTGCAGTGTTGATCATTAATATCCAGGTGTGTCACTGCAGTGTTGATCATTAATATCCAGGTGTGTCACTGCAGTGTTGATCATTAATATCCAGGTCTGTCACTGCAGTGTTGATCATTAATATCCAGGTGTGTCACTGCAGTGTTGGTCATTAATATCCAGGTCTGTCACTGCAGTGTTGGTCATTAATATCCAGGTGTGTCACTGCAGTGTTGGTCATTAATATCCAGGTGTGTCACTGCAGTGTTGGTCATTAATATCCAGGACTGTCACTGCAGTGTTGGTCATTAATATCCAGGTCTGTCACTGCAGTGTTGGTCATTAATATCCAGGTGTGTCACTGCAGTGTTGATCATTAATATCCAGGACTGTCACTGCAGTGTTGGTCATTAATATCCAGGTGTGTCACTGCAGTGTTGATCATTAATATCCAGGTGTGTCACTGCAGTGTTGGTCATTAATATCCAGGTCTGTCACTGCAGTGTTGATCATTAATATCCAGGACTGTCACTGCAGTGTTGGTCATTAATATCCAGGACTGTCACTGCAGTGTTGGTCATTAATATCCAGGTCTGTCACTGCAGTGTTGATCATTAATATCCAGGTGTGTCACTGCAGTGTTGGTCATTAATATCCAGGTGTGTCACAGCAGTGTTGGTCATTAATATCCAGGTGGGTCACTGCAGTGTTGGTCATTAATATCCAGGTGTGTCACTGCAGTGTTGATCATTAATATCCAGGTGTGTCACTGCAGTGTTGGTCATTAATATCCAGGTGTGTCACTGCAGTGTTGATCATTAATATCCAGGTGTGTCACTGCAGTGTTGATCATTAATATCCAGGACTGTCACTGCAGTGTTGATCATTAATATCCAGGACTGTCACTGCAGTGTTGGTCATTAATATCCAGGTGTGTCACTGCAGTGTTGATCATTAATATCCAGGTGTGTCACTGCAGTGTTGATCATTAATATCCAGGTGTGTCACTGCAGTGTTGGTCATTAATATCCAGGTCTGTCACTGCAGTGTTGATCATTAATATCCAGGACTGTCACTGCAGTGTTGATCATTAATATCCAGGTGTGTCACTGCAGTGTTGATCATTAATATCCAGGACTGTCACTGCAGTGTTGATCATTAATATCCAGGACTGTCACTGCAGTGTTGATCATTAATATCCAGGTTGTGTCACTGCAGTGTTGGTCATTAATATCCAGGTGTGTCACTGCAGTGTTGATCATTAATATCCAGGTTGTGTCACTGCAGTGTTGGTCATTAATATCCAGGTCTGTCACTGCAGTGTTGGTCATTAATATCCAGGTGTGTCACTGCAGTGTTGATCATTAATATCCAGGTGTGTCACTGCAGTGTTGGTCATTAATATCCAGGTCTGTCACTGCAGTGTTGATCATTAATATCCAGGACTGTCACTGCAGTGTTGGTCATTAATATCCAGGTCTGTCACTGCAGTGTTGGTCATTAATATCCAGGTGTGTCACTGCAGTGTTGATCATTAATATCCAGGTCTGTCACTGCAGTGTTGATCATTAATATCCAGGTGTGTCACTGCAGTGTTGGTCATTAATATCCAGGTGTGTCACTGCAGTGTTGATCATTAATATCCAGGTGTGTCACTGCAGTGTTGGTCATTAATATCCAGGTGTGTCACTGCAGTGTTGATCATTAATATCCAGGTCTGTCACTGCAGTGTTGGTCATTAATATCCAGGTGTGTCACTGCAGTGTTGATCATTAATATCCAGGTGTGTCACTGCAGTGTTGATCATTAATATCCAGGTGTGTCACTGCAGTGTTGGTCATTAATATCCAGGTGTGTCACTGCAGTGTTGGTCATTAATATCCAGGTGTGTCACTGCAGTGTTGATCATTAATATCCAGGTGTGTCACTGCAGTGTTGGTCATTAATATCCAGGTGTGTCACTGCAGTGTTGGTCATTAATATCCAGGTCTGTCACTGCAGTGTTGATCATTAATATCCAGGTGTGTCACTGCAGTGTTGATCATTAATATCCAGGACTGTCACTGCAGTGTTGGTCATTAATATCCAGGTCTGTCACTGCAGTGTTGGTCATTAATATCCAGGTCTGTCACTGCAGTGTTGGTCATTAATATCCAGGTGTGTCACTGCAGTGTTGATCATTAATATCCAGGTCTGTCACTGCAGTGTTGATCATTAATATCCAGGTGTGTCACTGCAGTGTTGGTCATTAATATCCAGGTGTGTCACTGCAGTGTTGATCATTAATATCCAGGTCTGTCACTGCAGTGTTGATCATTAATATCCAGGTGTGTCACTGCAGTGTTGATCATTAATATCCAGGACTGTCACTGCAGTGTTGGTCATTAATATCCAGGTCTGTCACTGCAGTGTTGGTCATTAATATCCAGGTCTGTCACTGCAGTGTTGGTCATTAATATCCAGGTGTGTCACTGCAGTGTTGATCATTAATATCCAGGTCTGTCACTGCAGTGTTGATCATTAATATCCAGGTGTGTCACTGCAGTGTTGGTCATTAATATCCAGGTGTGTCACTGCAGTGTTGATCATTAATATCCAGGTGTGTCACTGCAGTGTTGGTCATTAATATCCAGGTGTGTCACTGCAGTGTTGATCATTAATATCCAGGTCTGTCACTGCAGTGTTGGTCATTAATATCCAGGTCTGTCACTGCAGTGTTGGTCATTAATATCCAGGTGTGTCACTGCAGTGTTGGTCATTAATATCCAGGTCTGTCACTGCAGTGTTGATCATTAATATCCAGGTGTGTCACTGCAGTGTTGGTCATTAATATCCAGGTGTGTCACTGCAGTGTTGGTCATTAATATCCAGGACTGTCACTGCAGTGTTGATCATTAATATCCAGGTGTGTCACTGCAGTGTTGATCATTAATATCCAGGTGTGTCACTGCAGTGTTGGTCATTAATATCCAGGTCTGTCACTGCAGTGTTGATCATTAATATCCAGGTGTGTCACTGCAGTGTTGGTCATTAATATCCAGGTCTGTCACTGCAGTGTTGATCATTAATATCCAGGTCTGTCACTGCAGTGTTGATCATTAATATCCAGGTGTGTCACTGCAGTGTTGGTCATTAATATCCAGGTGTGTCACTGCAGTGTTGGTCATTAATATCCAGGTGTGTTACTGCAGTGTTGGTCATTAATATCCAGGTGTGTCACTGCAGTGTTGGTCATTAATATCCAGGACTGTCACTGCAGTGTTGGTCATTAATATCCAGGTGTGTCACTGCAGTGTTGGTCATTAATATCCAGGTGTGTCACTGCAGTGTTGGTCATTAATATCCAGGTGTGTCACTGCAGTGTTGGTCATTAATATCCAGGTGTGTCACTGCAGTGTTGATCATTAATATCCAGGTGTGTCACTGCAGTGTTGATCATTAATATCCAGGACTGTCACTGCAGTGTTGGTCATTAATATCCAGGACTGTCACTGCAGTGTTGGTCATTAATATCCAGGTGTGTCACTGCAGTGTTGGTCATTAATATCCAGGTGTGTCACTGCAGTGTTGATCATTAATATCCAGGTGTGTCACTGCAGTGTTGGTCATTAATATCCAGGTGTGTCACTGCAGTGTTGATCATTAATATCCAGGTGTGTCACAGCAGTGTTGATCATTAATATCCAGGTGTGTCACTGCAGTGTTGATCATTAATATCCAGGTGTGTCACTGCAGTGTTGGTCATTAATATCCAGGTGTGTCACTGCAGTGTTGATCATTAATATCCAGGTGTGTCACTGCAGTGTTGATCATTAATATCCAGGTCTGTCACTGCAGTGTTGGTCATTAATATCCAGGACTGTCACTGCAGTGTTGATCATTAATATCCAGGTGTGTCACTGCAGTGTTGATCATTAATATCCAGGTCTGTCACTGCAGTGTTGATCATTAATATCCAGGTGTGTCACTGCAGTGTTGATCATTAATATCCAGGTCTGTCACTGCAGTGTTGATCATTAATATCCAGGTGTGTCACTGCAGTGTTGATCATTAATATCCAGGTCTGTCACTGCAGTGTTGATCATTAATATCCAGGTCTGTCACTGCAGTGTTGGCCATTAATATCCAGGACTGTCACTGCAGTGTTGATCATTAATATCCAGGTGTGTCACTGCAGTGTTGATCATTAATATCCAGGTCTGTCACTGCAGTGTTGATCATTAATATCCAGGTGTGTCACTGCAGTGTTGGTCATTAATATCCAGGTGTGTCACTGCAGTGTTGATCATTAATATCCAGGTCTGTCACTGCAGTGTTGGTCATTAATATCCAGGTGTGTCACTGCAGTGTTGATCATTAATATCCAGGTCTGTCACTGCAGTGTTGGTCATTAATATCCAGGTCTGTCACTGCAGTGTTGATCATTAATATCCAGGTGTGTCACTGCAGTGTTGATCATTAATATCCAGGACTGTCACTGCAGTGTTGATCATTAATATCCAGGTGTGTCACTGCAGTGTTGATCATTAATATCCAGGTCTGTCACTGCAGTGTTGGTCATTAATATCCAGGACTGTCACTGCAGTGTTGGTCATTAATATCCAGGTCTGTCACTGCAGTGTTGGTCATTAATATCCAGGTCTGTCACTGCAGTGTTGATCATTAATATCCAGGTGTGTCACTGCAGTGTTGATCATTAATATCCAGGTGTGTCACTGCAGTGTTGGTCATTAATATCCAGGTGTGTCACAGCAGTGTTGGTCATTAATATCCAGGTGTGTCACTGCAGTGTTGGTCATTAATATCCAGGTGTGTCACTGCAGTGTTGATCATTAATATCCAGGTCTGTCACTGCAGTGTTGGTCATTAATATCCAGGTCTGTCACTGCAGTGTTGGTCATTAATATCCAGGTCTGTCACTGCAGTGTTGATCATTAATATCCAGGTGTGTCACTGCAGTGTTGGTCATTAATATCCAGGTGTGTCACTGCAGTGTTGGTCATTAATATCCAGGACTGTCACTGCAGTGTTGATCATTAATATCCAGGTTGTGTCACTGCAGTGTTGATCATTAATATCCAGGTGTGTCACTGCAGTGTTGATCATTAATATCCAGGTGTGTCACTGCAGTGTTGATCATTAATATCCAGGTGTGTCACTGCAGTGTTGGTCATTAATATCCAGGTGTGTCACTGCAGTGTTGGTCATTAATATCCAGGTGTGTCACTGCAGTGTTGATCATTAATATCCAGGTGTGTCACTGCAGTGTTGGTCATTAATATCCAGGTCTGTCACTGCAGTGTTGGTCATTAATATCCAGGTGTGTCACTGCAGTGTTGGTCATTAATATCCAGGTCTGTCACTGCAGTGTTGATCATTAATATCCAGGTCTGTCACTGCAGTGTTGGTCATTAATATCCAGGTGTGTCACTGCAGTGTTGATCATTAATATCCAGGTCTGTCACTGCAGTGTTGATCATTAATATCCAGGTGTGTCACTGCAGTGTTGATCATTAATATCCAGGACTGTCACTGCAGTGTTGATCATTAATATCCAGGTGTGTCACTGCAGTGTTGATCATTAATATCCAGGTGTGTCACTGCAGTGTTGATCATTAATATCCAGGTGTGTCACTGCAGTGTTGGTCATTAATATCCAGGTCTGTCACTGCAGTGTTGGTCATTAATATCCAGGTGTGTCACTGCAGTGTTGGTCATTAATATCCAGGTCTGTCACTGCAGTGTTGATCATTAATATCCAGGTCTGTCACTGCAGTGTTGATCATTAATATCCAGGTGTGTCACTGCAGTGTTGATCATTAATATCCAGGTGTGTCACTGCAGTGTTGATCATTAATATCCAGGTGTGTCACTGCAGTGTTGATCATTAATATCCAGGACTGTCACTGCAGTGTTGGTCATTAATATCCAGGTGTGTCACTGCAGTGTTGGTCATTAATATCCAGGTGTGTCACTGCAGTGTTGGTCATTAATATCCAGGTGTGTCACTGCAGTGTTGGTCATTAATATCCAGGTGTGTCACTGCAGTGTTGGTCATTAATATCCAGGACTGTCACTGCAGTGTTGGTCATTAATATCCAGGTGTGTCACTGCAGTGTTGGTCATTAATATCCAGGTGTGTCACTGCAGTGTTGGTCATTAATATCCAGGTGTGTCACTGCAGTGTTGATCATTAATATCCAGGACTGTCACTGCAGTGTTGATCATTAATGTCCAGGACTGTCACTGCAGTGTTGGTCATTAATATCCAGGACTGTCACTGCAGTGTTGATCATTAATGTCCAGGACTGTCACTGCAGTGTTGGTCATTAATATCCAGGTCTGTCACTGCAGTGTTGGTCATTAATATCCAGGACTGTCACTGCAGTGTTGGTCATTAATATCCAGGTGTGTCACTGCAGTGTTGATCATTAATATCCAGGACTGTCACTGCAGTGTTGATCATTAATGTCCAGGACTGTCACTGCAGTGTTGGTCATTAATATCCAGGTCTGTCACTGCAGTGTTGGTCATTAATATCCAGGTGTGTCACTGCAGTGTTGGTCATTAATATCCAGGACTGTCACTGCAGTGTTGGTCATTAATATCCAGGTGTGTCACTGCAGTGTTGATCATTAATATCCAGGTGTGTCACTGCAGTGTTGATCATTAATATCCAGGTGTGTCACTGCAGTGTTGGTCATTAATATCCAGGTGTGTCACTGCAGTGTTGATCATTAATATCCAGGTGTGTCACTGCAGTGTTGATCATTAATATCCAGGTGTGTCACTGCAGTGTTGATCATTAATATCCAGGTGTGTCACTGCAGTGTTGATCATTAATATCCAGGACTGTCACTGCAGTGTTGGTCATTAATATCCAGGACTGTCACTGCAGTGTTGGTCATTAATATCCAGGTCTGTCACTGCAGTGTTGGTCATTAATATCCAGGTGTGTCACTGCAGTGTTGGTCATTAATATCCAGGTGTGTCACTGCAGTGTTGGTCATTAATATCCAGGTGTGTCACTGCAGTGTTGATCATTAATATCCAGGTGTGTCACTGCAGTGTTGGTCATTAATATCCAGGACTGTCACTGCAGTGTTGGTCATTAATATCCAGGTGTGTCACTGCAGTGTTGGTCATTAATATCCAGGTGTGTCACTGCAGTGTTGATCATTAATATCCAGGCCTGTCACTGCAGTGTTGGTCATTAATATCCAGGACTGTCACTGCAGTGTTGATCATTAATATCCAGGTCTGTCACTGCAGTGTTGGTCATTAATATCCAGGTCTGTCACTGCAGTGTTGGTCATTAATATCCAGGTCTGTCACTGCAGTGTTGATCATTAATATCCAGGTGTGTCACTGCAGTGTTGGTCATTAATATCCAGGTGTGTCACTGCAGTGTTGATCATTAATATCCAGGTCTGTCACTGCAGTGTTGGTCATTAATATCCAGGTGTGTCACTGCAGTGTTGGTCATTAATATCCAGGTGTGTCACTGCAGTGTTGATCATTAATATCCAGGTGTGTCACTGCAGTGTTGGTCATTAATATCCAGGTGTGTCACTGCAGTGTTGGTCATTAATATCCAGGTGTGTCACTGCAGTGTTGGTCATTAATATCCAGGTGTGTCACTGCAGTGTTGGTCATTAATATCCAGGTGTGTCACTGCAGTGTTGGTCATTAATATCCAGGTGTGTCACTGCAGTGTTGATCATTAATATCCAGGTCTGTCACTGCAGTGTTGATCATTAATATCCAGGTGTGTCACTGCAGTGTTGGTCATTAATATCCAGGTGTGTCACTGCAGTGTTGATCATTAATATCCAGGACTGTCACTGCAGTGTTGGTCATTAATATCCAGGTGTGTCACTGCAGTGTTGATCATTAATATCCAGGTGTGTCACTGCAGTGTTGGTCATTAATATCCAGGTCTGTCACAGCAGTGTTGATCATTAATATCCAGGTGTGTCACTGCAGTGTTGATCATTAATATCCAGGTGTGTCACTGCAGTGTTGGTCATTAATATCCAGGTGTGTCACTGCAGTGTTGATCATTAATATCCAGGTGTGTCACTGCAGTGTTGGTCATTAATATCCAGGTGTGTCACTGCAGTGTTGATCATTAATATCCAGGTGTGTCACTGCAGTGTTGATCATTAATATCCAGGTCTGTCACTGCAGTGTTGGTCATTAATATCCAGGTGTGTCACTGCAGTGTTGATCATTAATATCCAGGTCTGTCACTGCAGTGTTGATCATTAATATCCAGGTGTGTCACTGCAGTGTTGATCATTAATATCCAGGTGTGTCACTGCAGTGTTGGTCATTAATATCCAGGTGTGTCACTGCAGTGTTGATCATTAATATCCAGGTGTGTCACTGCAGTGTTGGTCATTAATATCCAGGTGTGTCACTGCAGTGTTGATCATTAATATCCAGGTCTGTCACTGCAGTGTTGGTCATTAATATCCAGGTGTGTCACTGCAGTGTTGGTCATTAATATCCAGGTCTGTCACTGCAGTGTTGATCATTAATATCCAGGTGTGTCACTGCAGTGTTGATCATTAATATCCAGGTGTGTCACTGCAGTGTTGGTCATTAATATCCAGGTCTGTCACTGCAGTGTTGATCATTAATATCCAGGTGTGTCACTGCAGTGTTGATCATTAATATCCAGGTGTGTCACTGCAGTGTTGGTCATTAATATCCAGGTGTGTCACTGCAGTGTTGATCATTAATATCCAGGTGTGTCACTGCAGTGTTGATCATTAATATCCAGGTGTGTCACTGCAGTGTTGATCATTAATATCCAGGTGTGTCACTGCAGTGTTGATCATTAATATCCAGGTCTGTCACTGCAGTGTTGGTCATTAATATCCAGGTGTGTCACTGCAGTGTTGATCATTAATATCCAGGTGTGTCACTGCAGTGTTGGTCATTAATATCCAGGTGTGTCACTGCAGTGTTGATCATTAATATCCAGGACTGTCCCTGCAGTGTTGATCATTATTATCCAGGTCTGTCACTGCAGTGTTGGTCATTAATATCCAGGACTGTCACTGCAGTGTTGATCATTAATATCCAGGTGTGTCACAGCAGTGTTGATCATTAATATCCAGGTGTGTCACTGCAGTGTCGGTCATTAATATCCAGGTGTGTCACTGCAGTGTTGGTCATTAATATCCAGGTGTGTCACTGCAGTGTTGATCATTAATATCCAGGTGTGTCACTGCAGTGTTGGTCATTAATATCCAGGTGTGTCACTGCAGTGTTGATCATTAATATCCAGGTGTGTCACTGCAGTGTTGATCATTAATATCCAGGACTGTCACTGCAGTGTTGGTCATTAATATCCAGGTGTGTCACTGCAGTGTTGATCATTAATATCCAGGACTGTCACTGCAGTGTTGGTCATTAATATCCAGGTGTGTCACTGCAGTGTTGGTCATTAATATCCAGGTGTGTCACTGCAGTGTTGGTCATTAATATCCAGGTGTGTCACTGCAGTGTTGGTCATTAATATCCAGGTGTGTCACTGCAGTGTTGGTCATTAATATCCAGGTGTGTCACTGCAGTGTTGATCATTAATATCCAGGTGTGTCACTGCAGTGTTGGTCATTAATATCCAGGTGTGTCACTGCAGTGTTGGTCATTAATATCCAGGTGTGTCACTGCAGTGTTGATCATTAATATCCAGGACTGTCACTGCAGTGTTGGTCATTAATATCCAGGTGTGTCACTGCAGTGTTGGTCATTAATATCCAGGTGTGTCACTGCAGTGTTGGTCATTAATATCCAGGTGTGTCACTGCAGTGTTGATCATTAATATCCAGGTGTGTCACTGCAGTGTTGGTCATTAATATCCAGGTGTGTCACTGCAGTGTTGATCATTAATATCCAGGACTGTCACTGCAGTGTTGGTCATTAATATCCAGGTGTGTCACTGCAGTGTTGGTCATTAATATCCAGGTGTGTCACTGCAGTGTTGGTCATTAATATCCAGGTGTGTCACTGCAGTGTTGGTCATTAATATCCAGGTCTGTCACTGCAGTGTTGGTCATTAATATCCAGGTGTGTCACTGCAGTGTTGGTCATTAATATCCAGGTCTGTCACTGCAGTGTTGGTCATTAATATCCAGGTCTGTCACTGCAGTGTTGATCATTAATGTCCAGGTCTGTCACTGCAGTGTTGGTCATTAATATCCAGGTCTGTCACTGCAGTGTTGGTCATTAATATCCAGGTGTGTCACTGCAGTGTTGGTCATTAATATCCAGGTCTGTCACTGCAGTGTTGATCATTAATATCCAGGTGTGTCACTGCAGTGTTGATCATTAATATCCAGGTGTGTCACTGCAGTGTTGATCATTAATATCCAGGTCTGTCACTGCAGTGTTGATCATTAATATCCAGGACTGTCACTGCAGTTTTGATCATTAATATCCAGGACGGTCACTGCAGTGTTGGTCATTAATATCCAGGTCTGTCACTGCAGTGTTGGTCATTAATATCCAGGTGTGTCACTGCAGTGTTGGTCATTAATATCCAGGTGTGTCACTGCAGTGTTGGTCATTAATATCCAGGTGTGTCACTGCAGTGTTGATCATTAATATCCAGGACTGTCACTGCAGTGTTGATCATTAATATCCAGGACTGTCACTGCAGTGTTGATCATTAATATCCAGGTGTGTCACTGCAGTGTTGGTCATTAATATCCAGGTGTGTCACTGCAGTGTTGGTCATTAATATCCAGGTCTGTCACTGCAGTGTTGGTCATTAATATCCAGGACTGTCACTGCAGTGTTGATCATTAATATCCAGGTGTGTCACTGCAGTGTTGATCATTAATATCCAGGTCTGTCACTGCAGTGTTGGTCATTAATATCCAGGTGTGTCACTGCAGTGTTGGTCATTAATATCCAGGTGTGTCACTGCAGTGTTGATCATTAATATCCAGGTGTGTCACTGCAGTGTTGATCATTAATATCCAGGTGTGTCACTGCAGTGTTGGTCATTAATATCCAGGTGTGTCACTGCAGTGTTGATCATTAATATCCAGGTGTGTCACTGCAGTGTTGATCATTAATATCCAGGTGTGTCACTGCAGTGTTGATCATTAATATCCAGGTGTGTCACTGCAGTGTTGATCATTAATATCCAGGTGTGTCACTGCAGTGTTGGTCATTAATATCCAGGTGTGTCACTGCAGTGTTGATCATTAATATCCAGGTGTGTCACTGCAGTGTTGATCATTAATATCCAGGTGTGTCACTGCAGTGTTGATCATTAATATCCAGGTGTGTCACTGCAGTGTTGGTCATTAATATCCAGGTGTGTCACTGCAGTGTTGATCATTAATATCCAGGTGTGTCACTGCAGTGTTGGTCATTAATATCCAGGTGTGTCACTGCAGTGTTGATCATTAATATCCAGGTCTGTCACTGCAGTGTTGGTCATTAATATCCAGGTGTGTCACTGCAGTGTTGGTCATTAATATCCAGGTGTGTCACTGCAGTGTTGGTCATTAATATCCAGGTCTGTCACTGCAGTGTTGATCATTAATATCCAGGTGTGTCACTGCAGTGTTGATCATTAATATCCAGGTGTGTCACTGCAGTGTTGGTCATTAATATCCAGGTCTGTCACTGCAGTGTTGGTCATTAATATCCAGGTCTGTCACTGCAGTGTTGATCATTAATATCCAGGACTGTCACTGCAGTGTTGGTCATTAATATCCAGGTGTGTCACTGCAGTGTTGATCATTAATATCCAGGTGTGTCACTGCAGTGTTGGTCATTAATATCCAGGTGTGTCACTGCAGTGTTGGTCATTAATATCCAGGTGTGTCACTGCAGTGTTGATCATTAATATCCAGGACTGTCACTGCAGTGTTGATCATTAATATCCAGGTGTGTCACTGCAGTGTTGATCATTAATATCCAGGTGTGTCACTGCAGTGTTGGTCATTAATATCCAGGTGTGTCACTGCAGTGTTGGTCATTAATATCCAGGTGTGTCACTGCAGTGTTGATCATTAATATCCAGGACTGTCACTGCAGTGTTGATCATTAATATCCAGGTGTGTCACTGCAGTGTTGGTCATTAATATCCAGGTGTGTCACTGCAGTGTTGGTCATTAATATCCAGGTGTGTCACTGCAGTGTTGGTCATTAATATCCAGGTGTGTCACTGCAGTGTTGGTCATTAATATCCAGGTGTGTCACTGCAGTGTTGATCATTAATATCCAGGACTGTCACTGCAGTGTTGATCATTAATATCCAGGACTGTCACTGCAGTGTTGGTCATTAATATCCAGGTGTGTCACTGCAGTGTTGGTCATTAATATCCAAGTGTGTCACTGCAGTGTTGGTCATTAATATCCAGGTGTGTCACTGCAGTGTTGGTCATTAATATCCAGGTGTGTCACTGCAGTGTTGGTCATTAATATCCAGGTCTGTCACTGCAGTGTTGATCATTAATATCCAGGTGTGTCACTGCAGTGTTGATCATTAATATCCAGGACTGTCACTGCAGTGTTGGTCATTAATATCCAGGTGTGTCACTGCAGTGTTGGTCATTAATATCCAGGTGTGTCACTGCAGTGTTGATCATTAATATCCAGGACTGTCACTGCAGTGTTGGTCATTAATATCCAGGTCTGTCACTGCAGTGTTGATCATTAATATCCAGGACTGTCACTGCAGTGTTGGTCATTAATATCCAGGACTGTCACTGCAGTGTTGATCATTAATATCCAGGTGTGTCACTGCAGTGTTGGTCATTAATATCCAGGACTGTCACTGCAGTGTTGATCATTAATATCCAGGTGTGTCACTGCAGTGTTGATCATTAATATCCAGGTGTGTCACTGCAGTGTTGGTCATTAATATCCAGGTGTGTCACTGCAGTGTTGGTCATTAATATCCAGGTCTGTCACTGCAGTGTTGGTCATTAATATCCAGGTGTGTCACTGCAGTGTTGATCATTAATATCCAGGTGTGTCACTGCAGTGTTGGTCATTAATATCCAGGTCTGTCACTGCAGTGTTGATCATTAATATCCAGGACTGTCACTGCAGTGTTGGTCATTAATATCCAGGTGTGTCACTGCACTGTTGATCATTAATATCCAGGACTGTCACTGCAGTGTTGATCATTAATATCCAGGTCTGTCACTGCAGTGTTGGTCATTAATATCCAGGACTGTCACTGCAGTGTTGGTCATTAATATCCAGGTGTGTCACTGCAGTGTTGATCATTAATATCCAGGTCTGTCACTGCAGTGTTGATCATTAATATCCAGGTCTGTCACTGCAGTGTTGATCATTAATATCCAGGTGTGTCACTGCAGTGTTGATCATTAATATCCAGGTGTGTCACTGCAGTGTTGATCATTAATATCCAGGTCTGTCACTGCAGTGTTGATCATTAATATCCAGGTGTGTCACAGCAGTGTTGGTCATTAATATCCAGGTGTGTCACAGCAGTGTTGGTCATTAATATCCAGGTGTGTCACTGCAGTGTTGATCATTAATATCCAGGTGTGTCACTGCAGTGTTGGTCATTAATATCCAGGTGTGTCACTGCAGTGTTGATCATTAATATCCAGGTGTGTTACTGCAGTGTTGGTCATTAATATCCAGGTGTGTCACTGCAGTGTTGATCATTAATGTCCAGGTGTGTCACTGCAGTGTTGATTATTAATATCCAGGTCTGTCACTGCAGTGTTGGTCATTAATATCCAGGTGTGTCACTGCAGTGTTGGTCATTAATATCCAAGTGTGTCACTGCAGTGTTGGTCATTAATGTCCAGGTGTGTCACTGCAGTGTTGGTCATTAATATCCAGGTGTGTCACTGCAGTGTTGATCATTAATATCCAGGTGTGTCACTGCAGTGTTGGTCATTAATATCCAGGTGAGTCACTGCAGTGTTGATCATTAATGTCCAGGTGTGTCACTGCAGTGTTGGTCATTAATATCCAGGTCTGTCACTGCAGTGTTGATCATTAATATCCAGGTGTGTCACTGCAGTGTTGGTCATTAATATCCAGGTGTGTCACTGCAGTGTTGGTCATTAATATCCAGGTGTGTCACTGCAGTGTTGATCATTAATATCCAGGTCTGTCACTGCAGTGTTGGTCATTAATATCCAGGTGTGTCACTGCAGTGTTGGTCATTAATATCCAGGTGTGTCACTGCAGTGTTGATCATTAATATCCAGGTGTGTCACTGCAGTGTTGATCATTAATATCCAGGTGTGTCACTGCAGTGTTGGTCATTAATATCCAGGTGTGTCACTGCAGTGTTGGTCATTAATATCCAGGTGTGTCACTGCAGTGTTGATCATTAATATCCAGGTGTGTCACTGCAGTGTTGATCATTAATATCCAGGTGTGTCACTGCAGTGTTGGTCATTAATATCCAGGTGTGTCACTGCAGTGTTGATCATTAATATCCAGGTGTGTCACTGCAGTGTTGGTCATTAATATCCAGGTGTGTCACTGCAGTGTTGATCATTAATATCCAGGTCTGTCACTGCAGTGTTGATCATTAATATCCAGGTGTGTCACTGCAGTGTTGATCATTAATATCCAGGTGTGTCACTGCAGTGTTGGTCATTAATATCCAGGTGTGTCACTGCAGTGTTGATCATTAATATCCAGGTCTGTCACTGCAGTGTTGATCATTAATATCCAGGACTGTCACTGCAGTGTTGATCATTAATATCCAGGTGTGTCACTGCAGTGTTGATCATTAATATCCAGGTGTGTCACTGCAGTGTTGGTCATTAATATCCAGGACTGTCACTGCAGTGTTGGTCATTAATATCCAGGTGTGTCACTGCAGTGTTGGTCATTAATATCCAGGACTGTCACTGCAGTGTTGATCATTAATATCCAGGTGTGTCACTGCAGTGTTGATCATTAATATCCAGGTCTGTCACTGCAGTGTTGGTCATTAATATCCAGGTGTGTCACTGCAGTGTTGATCATTAATATCCAGGTGTGTCACTGCAGTGTTGGTCATTAATATCCAGGTCTGTCACTGCAGTGTTGGTCATTAATATCCAGGTGTGTCACTGCAGTGTTGATCATTAATATCCAGGTGTGTCACTGCAGTGTCGGTCATTAATATCCAGGTGTGTCACTGCAGTGTTGGTCATTAATATCCAGGTCTGTCACTGCAGTGTTGGTCATTAATATCCAGGTGTGTCACTGCAGTGTTGATCATTAATATCCAGGTGTGTCACTGCAGTGTTGGTCATTAATATCCAGGTCTGTCACTGCAGTGTTGGTCATTAATATCCAGGTGTGTCACTGCAGTGTTGATCATTAATATCCAGGTGTGTCACTGCAGTGTTGGTCATTAATATCCAGGTCTGTCACTGCAGTGTTGATCATTAATGTCCAGGTCTGTCACTGCAGTGTTGGTCATTAATATCCAGGTGTGTCACTGCAGTGTTGATCATTAATATCCAGGTGTGTCACAGCAGTGTTGGTCATTAATATCCAGGTCTGTCACTGCAGTGTTGATCATTAATATCCAGGTCTGTCACTGCAGTGTTGATCATTAATATCCAGGTGTGTCACTGCAGTGTTGGTCATTAATATCCAGGTGTGTCACTGCAGTGTTGGTCATTAATATCCAGGTGTGTCACTGCAGTGTTGATCATTAATATCCAGGTGTGTCACTGCAGTGTTGGTCATTAATATCCAGGTGTGTCACAGCAGTGTTGGTCATTAATATCCAGGTGTGTCACTGCAGTGTTGATCATTAATATCCAGGTGTGTCACTGCAGTGTTGGTCATTAATATCCAGGTGTGTCACTGCAGTGTTGATCATTAATATCCAGGTGTGTCACTGCAGTGTTGGTCATTAATATCCAGGTGTGTCACTGCAGTGTTGGTCATTAATATCCAGGTCTGTCACTGCAGTGTTGGTCATTAATATCCAGGTGTGTCACTGCAGTGTTGGTCATTAATATCCAGGTCTGTCACTGCAGTGTTGATCATTAATATCCAGGTGTGTCACTGCAGTGTTGGTCATTAATATCCAGGTCTGTCACTGCAGTGTTGATCATTAATATCCAGGTGTGTCACTGCAGTGTTGGTCATTAATGTCCAGGTGTGTCACTGCAGTGTTGATCATTAATATCCAGGTGTGTCACTGCAGTGTTGGTCATTAATATCCAGGTGTGTCACTGCAGTGTTGATCATTAATATCCAGGTGTGTCACTGCAGTGTTGGTCATTAATATCCAGGTGTGTCACTGCAGTGTTGATCATTAATATCCAGGACTGTCACTGCAGTGTTGGTCATTAATATCCAGGTCTGTCACTGCAGTGTTGGTCATTAATATCCAGGTGTGTCACTGCAGTGTTGGTCATTAATATCCAGGTCTGTCACTGCAGTGTTGGTCATTAATATCCAGGTCTGTCACTGCAGTGTTGATCATTAATATCCAGGTCTGTCACTGCAGTGTTGGTCATTAATATCCAGGACTGTCACTGCAGTGTTGATCATTAATATCCAGGTCTGTCACTGCAGTGTTGGTCATTAATATCCAGGTCTGTCACTGCAGTGTTGGTCATTAATATCCAGGTGTGTCACTGCAGTGTTGATCATTAATATCCAGGTCTGTCACTGCAGTGTTGGTCATTAATATCCAGGTGTGTCACTGCAGTGTTGATCATTAATATCCAGGTGTGTCACTGCAGTGTTGATCATTAATATCCAGGTGTGTCACTGCAGTGTTGGTCATTAATATCCAGGTGTGTCACTGCAGTGTTGATCATTAATATCCAGGTGTGTCACTGCAGTGTTGATCATTAATATCCAGGTGTGTCACTGCAGTGTTGATCATTAACATCCAGGTGTGCCACTGCAGTGTTGGTCATTAACATCCAGGTGTGTCACTGCAGTGTTGATCATTAATATCCAGGTGTGTCACTGCAGTGTTGGTCATTAATATCCAGGTGTGTCACTGCAGTGTTGATCATTAATATCCAGGTGTGTCACTGCAGTGTTGGTCATTAATATCCAGGTGTGTCACAGCAGTGTTGGTCATTAATATCCAGGTGTGTCACGGCAGTGTTGGTCATTAATATCCAGGTCTGTCACTGCAGTGTTGATCATTAATGTCCAGGTCTGTCACTGCAGTGTTGATCATTAATATCCAGGTGTGTCACTGCAGTGTTGGTCATTAATATCCAGGTGTGTCACAGCAGTGTTGGTCATTAATATCCAGGTGTGTCACAGCAGTGTTGGTCATTAATATCCAGGTGTGTCACTGCAGTGTTGGTCATTAATATCCAGGTGTGTCACTGCAGTGTTGATCATTAATATCCAGGTGTGTCACTGCAGTTTTGATCATTAATATCCAGGTGTGTCACAGCAGTGTTGATCATTAATATCCAGGTGTGTCACAGCAGTGTTGATCATTAATATCCAGGTGTGTCACTGCAGTGTTGGTCATTAATATCCAGGTGTGTCACTGCAGTGTTGATCATTAATATCCAGGTGTGTCACTGCAGTGTTGATCATTAATATCCAGGTGTGTCACTGCAGTGTTGATCATTAATATCCAGGTGTGTCACTGCAGTGTTGATCATTAATATCCAGGTGTGTCACTGCAGTGTTGATCATTAATATCCAGGACTGTCACTGCAGTGTTGGTCATTAATATCCAGGTGTGTCACTGCAGTGTTGATCATTAATATCCAGGACTGTCACTGCAGTGTTGGTCATTAATATCCAGGTCTGTCACTGCAGTGTTGGTCATTAATATCCAGGTGTGTCACTGCAGTGTTGGTCATTAATATCCAGGTGTGTCACTGCAGTGTTGATCATTAATATCCAGGTGTGTCACTGCAGTGTTGGTCATTAATATCCAGGTCTGTCACTGCAGTGTTGATCATTAATATCCAGGTGTGTCACTGCAGTGTTGGTCATTAATATCCAGGTCTGTCACTGCAGTGTTGATCATTAATATCCAGGTCTGTCACTGCAGTGTTGGTCATTAATATCCAGGTGTGTCACTGCAGTGTTGGTCATTAATATCCAGGTGTGTCACAGCAGTGTTGGTCATTAATATCCAGGTGTGTCACTGCAGTGTTGATCATTAATATCCAGGTGTGTCACTGCAGTGTTGATCATTAATATCCAGGTGTGTCACTGCAGTGTTGGTCATTAATATCCAGGTGTGTCACTGCAGTGTTGGTCATTAATATCCAGGTGTGTCACTGCAGTGTTGGTCATTAATATCCAGGTGTGTCACTGCAGTGTTGGTCATTAATATCCAGGTGTGTCACTGCAGTGTTGATCATTAATATCCAGGTGTGTCACTGCAGTGTTGATCATTAATATCCAGGTGTGTCACTGCAGTGTTGGTCATTAATATCCAGGTGTGTCACTGCAGTGTTGGTCATTAATGTCCAGGTGTGTCACTGCAGTGTTGGTCATTAATATCCAGGTGTGTCACTGCAGTGTTGGTCATTAATATCCAGGTGTGTCACAGCAGTGTTGATCATTAATATCCAGGTGTGTCACAGCAGTGTTGATCATTAATATCCAGGTGTGTCACTGCAGTGTTGATCATTAATATCCAGGTGTGTCACTGCAGTGTTGGTCATTAATATCCAGGTGTGTCACTGCAGTGTTGGTCATTAATATCCAGGTCTGTCACTGCAGTGTTGGTCATTAATATCCAGGTGTGTCACTGCAGTGTTGATCATTAATATCCAGGTGTGTCACTGCAGTGTTGATCATTAATATCCAGGTCTGTCACTGCAGTGTTGGTCATTAATATCCAGGTGTGTCACTGCAGTGTTGATCATTAATATCCAGGACTGTCACTGCAGTGTTGGTCATTAATATCCAGGTGTGTCACTGCAGTGTTGATCATTAATATCCAGGTGTGTCACTGCAGTGTTGGTCATTAATATCCAGGTGTGTCACTGCAGTGTTGATCATTAATATCCAGGTGTGTCACTGCACTGTCGGTCATTATTATCCAGGTGTGTCACTGCAGTGTTGGTCATTAATATCCAGGTGTGTCACTGCAGTGTTGGTCATTAATATCCAGGTCTGTCACTGCAGTGTTGGTCATTAATATCCAGGACTGTCACTGCAGTGTTGGTCATTAATATCCAGGTGTGTCACTGCAGTGTTGGTCATTAATATCCAGGTGTGTCACTGCAGTGTTGATCATTAATATCCAGGTGTGTCACTGCAGTGTTGATCATTAATATCCAGGACTGTCACTGCAGTGTTGATCATTAATATCCAGGTCTGTCACTGCAGTGTTGGTCATTAATATCCAGGTCTGTCACTGCAGTGTTGGTCATTAATATCCAGGTGTGTCACTGCAGTGTTGATCATTAATATCCAGGTGTGTCACTGCAGTGTTGATCATTAATATCCAGGTGTGTCACTGCAGTGTTGATCATTAATGTCCAGGACTGTCACTGCAGTGTTGGTCATTAATATCCAGGTGTGTCACTGCAGTGTTGGTCATTAATATCCAGGTCTGTCACTGCAGTGTTGGTCATTAATGTCCAGGTGTGTCACTGCAGTGTTGGTCATTAATGTCCAGGTGTGTCACTGCAGTGTTGATCATTAATATCCAGGTGTGTCACTGCAGTGTTGATCATTAATATCCAGGTGTGTCACTGCAGTGTTGGTCATTAATATCCAGGTGTGTCACTGCAGTGTTGGTCATTAATGTCCAGGTGTGTCACTGCAGTGTTGATCATTAATATCCAGGTGTGTCACTGCAGTGTTGGTCATTAATGTCCAGGTGTGTCACTGCAGTGTTGGTCATTAATGTCCAGGTGTGTCACTGCAGTGTTGATCATTAATATCCAGGACTGTCACTGCAGTGTTGATCATTAATATCCAGGTGTGTCTCTGCAGTGTTGGTCATTAATATCCAGGTGTGTCACTGCAGTGTTGGTCATTAATGTCCAGGTGTGTCACTGCAGTGTTGATCATTAATATCCAGGTGTGTCACTGCAGTGTTGGTCATTAATATCCAGGTGTGTCACTGCAGTGTTGGTCATTAATGTCCAGGTGTGTCACTGCAGTGTTGGTCATTAATGTCCAGGTGTGTCACTGCAGTGTTGGTCATTAATATCCAGGTGTGTCACAGCAGTGTTGGTCATTAATGTCCAGGTGTGTCACTGCAGTGTTGATCATTAATATCCAGGTGTGTCACTGCAGTGTTGGTCATTAATGTCCAGGTGTGTCACTGCAGTGTTGATCATTAATATCCAGGACTGTCACTGCAGTGTTGATCATTAATATCCAGGTGTGTCACTGCAGTGTTGGTCATTAATATCCAGGTGTGTCACTGCAGTGTTGGTCATTAATGTCCAGGTGTGTCACTGCAGTGTTGATCATTAATATCCAGGTGTGTCACTGCAGTGTTGATCATTAATATCCAGGTGTGTCACTGCAGTGTTGGTCATTAATATCCAGGTGTGTCACTGCAGTGTTGGTCATTAATGTCCAGGTGTGTCACTGCAGTGTTGGTCATTAATATCCAGGTGTGTCACTGCAGTGTTGGTCATTAATATCCAGGTGTGTCACAGCAGTGTTGATCATTAATATCCAGGTGTGTCACTGCAGTGTTGATCATTAATATCCAGGTCTGTCACTGCAGTGTTGGTCATTAATATCCAGGTGTGTCACTGCAGTGTTGGTCATTAATATCCAGGTCTGTCACTGCAGTGTTGGTCATTAATATCCAGGTGTGTCACTGCAGTGTTGATCATTAATATCCAGGTGTGTCACTGCAGTGTTGATCATTAATATCCAGGACTGTCACTGCAGTGTTGGTCATTAATATCCAGGTGTGTCACTGCAGTGTTGATCATTAATATCCAGGTGTGTCACTGCAGTGTTGGTCATTAATATCCAGGTGTGTCACAGCAGTGTTGATCATTAATATCCAGGTGTGTCACTGCAGTGTTGGTCATTAATATCCAGGTGTGTCACTGCAGTGTTGGTCATTAATATCCAGGTGTGTCACTGCAGTGTTGATCATTAATATCCAGGTCTGTCACTGCAGTGTTGGTCATTAATATCCAGGTGTGTCACTGCAGTGTTGATCATTAATATCCAGGACTGTCACTGCAGTGTTGATCATTAATATCCAGGTGTGTCACTGCAGTGTTGATCATTAATATCCAGGTGTGTCACTGCAGTGTTGGTCATTAATATCCAGGTCTGTCACTGCAGTGTTGGTCATTAATATCCAGGTGTGTCACTGCAGTGTTGATCATTAATATCCAGGTGTGTCACTGCAGTGTTGATCATTAATATCCAGGACTGTCACTGCAGTGTTGGTCATTAATATCCAGGTGTGTCACTGCAGTGTTGATCATTAATATCCAGGTGTGTCACTGCAGTGTTGGTCATTAATATCCTGGTCTGTCACTGCAGTGTTGGTCATTAATGTCCAGGTGTGTCACTGCAGTGTTGGTCATTAATATCCAGGTCTGTCACCAGCAGTGTTGATCATTAATATCCAGGTGTGTCACTGCAGTGTTGGTCATTAATATCCAGGACTGTCACTGCAGTGTTGGTCATTAATATCCAGGACTGTCACTGCAGTGTTGGTCATTAATATCCAGGTCTGTCACTGCAGTGTTGATCATTAATATCCAGGACTGTCACTGCAGTGTTGGTCATTAATATCCAGGTCTGTCACTGCAGTGTTGATCATTAATATCCAGGACTGTCACTGCAGTGTTGGTCATTAATATCCAGGTCTGTCACTGCAGTGTTGATCATTAATATCCAGGTGTGTCACTGCAGTGTTGGTCATTAATGTCCAGGTGTGTCACTGCAGTGTTGATCATTAATATCCAGGTGTGTCACTGCAGTGTTGGTCATTAATATCCAGGTCTGTCACTGCAGTGTTGATCATTAATATCCAGGACTGTCACTGCAGTGTTGGTCATTAATATCCAGGTCTGTCACTGCAGTGTTGATCATTAATATCCAGGACTGTCACTGCAGTGTTGGTCATTAATATCCAGGTGTGTCACTGCAGTGTTGGTCATTAATATCCAGGTGTGTCACTGCAGTGTTGATCATTAATATCCAGGACTGTCACTGCAGTGTTGATCATTAATATCCAGGTGTGTCACTGCAGTGTTGGTCATTAATATCCAGGTGTGTCACTGCAGTGTTGGTCATTAATATCCAGGACTGTCACTGCAGTGTTGGTCATTAATATCCAGGTGTGTCACTGCAGTGTTGGTCATTAATGTCCAGGTGTGTCACTGCAGTGTTGATCATTAATATCCAGGACTGTCACTGCAGTGTTGGTCATTAATATCCAGGTGTGTCACTGCAGTGTTGATCATTAATATCCAGGACTGTCACTGCAGTGTCGGTCATTAATATCCAGGTGTGTCACTGCAGTGTTGATCATTAATATCCAGGTGTGTCACTGCAGTGTTGGTCATTAATATCCAGGTGTGTCACTGCAGTGTTGATCATTAATATCCAGGTCTGTCACTGCAGTGTTGATCATTAATATCCAGGACTGTCACTGCAGTGTTGATCATTAATATCCAGGTCTGTCACTGCAGTGTTGGTCATTAATATCCAGGTGTGTCACTGCAGTGTTGGTCATTAATATCCAGGACTGTCACTGCAGTGTTGGTCATTAATATCCAGGTCTGTCACTGCAGTGTTGATCATTAATATCCAGGACTGTCACTGCAGTGTTGATCATTAATATCCAGGTGTGTCACTGCAGTGTTGATCATTAATATCCAGGTCTGTCACTGCAGTGTTGATCATTAATATCCAGGACTGTCACTGCAGTGTTGATCATTAATATCCAGGTGTGTCACTGCAGTGTTGGTCATTAATATCCAGGTGTGTCACTGCAGTGTTGGTCATTAATATCCAGGTGTGTCACTGCAGTGTTGATCATTAATATCCAGGTGTGTCACTGCAGTGTTGGTCATTAATATCCAGGACTGTCACTGCAGTGTTGATCATTAATATCCAGGTGTGTCACTGCAGTGTTGATCATTAATATCCAGGACTGTCACTGCAGTGTTGGTCATTAATATCCAGGTGTGTCACTGCAGTGTTGGTCATTAATGTCCAGGTGTGTCACTGCAGTGTTGATCATTAATATCCAGGTGTGTCACTGCAGTGTTGATCATTAATATCCAGGTGTGTCACTGCAGTGTTGGTCATTAATATCCAGGTGTGTCACTGCAGTGTTGATCATTAATATCCAGGTGTGTCACTGCAGTGTTGATCATTAATGTCCAGGTGTGTCACTGCAGTGTTGATCATTAATATCCAGGTGTGTCACTGCAGTGTTGATCATTAATATCCAGGTGTGTCACTGCAGTGTTGATCATTAATATCCAGGTGTGTCACTGCAGTGTTGGTCATTAATATCCAGGACTGTCACTGCAGTGTTGATCATTAATATCCAGGTGTGTCACTGCAGTGTTGATCATTAATATCCAGGACTGTCACTGCAGTGTTGGTCATTAATATCCAGGTGTGTCACTGCAGTGTTGGTCATTAATGTCCAGGTGTGTCACTGCAGTGTTGATCATTAATATCCAGGTGTGTCACTGCAGTGTTGATCATTAATATCCAGGTGTGTCACTGCAGTGTTGGTCATTAATATCCAGGTGTGTCACTGCAGTGTTGATCATTAATATCCAGGTGTGTCACTGCAGTGTCGGTCATTAATATCCAGGTGTGTCACTGCAGTGTCGGTCATTAATATCCAGGTGTGTCACTGCAGTGTTGATCATTAATATCCAGGACTGTCACTGCAGTGTCGGTCATTAATATCCAGGTGTGTCACTGCAGTGTCGGTCATTAATATCCAGGTGTGTCACTGCAGTGTTGGTCATTAATATCCAGGTGTGTCACTGCAGTGTTGGTCATTAATATCCAGGTCTGTCACTGCAGTGTTGGTCATTAATATCCAGGTGTGTCACTGCAGTGTTGGTCATTAATATCCAGGTGTGTCACTGCAGTGTTGGTCATTAATATCCAGGTGTGTCACTGCAGTGTTGATCATTAATATCCAGGTGTGTCACTGCAGTGTTGATCATTAATATCCAGGTGTGTCACTGCAGTGTTGATCATTAATATCCAGGTGTGTCACTGCAGTGATGGTCATTAATATCCAGGTGTGTCACTGCAGTGTTGGTCATTAATATCCAGGTCTGTCACTGCAGTGTTGATCATTAATATCCAGGTGTGTCACTGCAGTGTTGATCATTAATATCCAGGACTGTCACTGCAGTGTTGGTCATTAATATCCAGGTGTGTCACTGCAGTGTTGATCATTAATATCCAGGTGTGTCACTGCAGTGTTGATCATTAATATCCAGGTGTGTCACTGCAGTGTTGATCATTAATATCCAGGTGTGTCACTGCAGTGTTGGTCATTAATATCCAGGTGTGTCACTGCAGTGTTGATCATTAATATCCAGGTCTGTCACTGCAGTGTTGATCATTAATATCCAGGACTGTCACTGCAGTGTCGGTCATTAATATCCAGGTGTGTCACTGCAGTGTCGATCATTAATATCCAGGTGTGTCACTGCACTGTCGGTCATTAATATCCAGGTGTGTCACTGCAGTGTTGGTCATTAATATCCAGGTGTGTCACTGCAGTGTTGATCATTAATATCCAGGTGTGTCACTGCAGTGTTGATTATTAATATCCAGGACTGTCACTGCAGTGTTGGTCATTAATATCCAGGACTGTCACTGCAGTGTTGATCATTAATATCCAGGTGTGTCACTGCAGTGTTGGTCATTAATATCCAGGTCTGTCACTGCAGTGTTGGTCATTAATATCCAGGTGTGTCACTGCAGTGTTGGTCATTAATATCCAGGTGTGTCACTGCAGTGTCGGTCATTAATATCCAGGTGTGTCACTGCAGTGTTGGTCATTAATATCCAGGTGTGTCACTGCAGTGTTGATCATTAATATCCAGGTGTGTCACTGCAGTGTTGGTCATTAATATCCAGGTGTGTCACTGCAGTGTTGGTCATTAATATCCAGGTCTGTCACTGCAGTGTTGATCATTAATATCCAGGACTGTCACTGCAGTGTTGGTCATTAATATCCAGGTCTGTCACTGCAGTGTTGGTCATTAATATCCAGGTGTGTCACTGCAGTGTTGGTCATTAATATCCAGGTCTGTCACTGCAGTGTTGGTCATTAATATCCAGGTCTGTCACTGCAGTGTTGGTCATTAATATCCAGGTGTGTCACTGCAGTGTTGATCATTAATATCCAGGTCTGTCACTGCAGTGTTGGTCATTAATATCCAGGTCTGTCACTGCAGTGTTGATCATTAATATCCAGGACTGTCACTGCAGTGTTGGTCATTAATATCCAGGTGTGTCACTGCAGTGTTGGTCATTAATATCCAGGTGTGTCACTGCAGTGTTGGTCATTAATATCCAGGTGTGTCACTGCAGTGTTGATCATTAATATCCAGGTGAGTCACTGCAGTGTTGATCATTAATATCCAGGTGTGTCACTGCAGTGTTGATCATTAATATCCAGGTGTGTCACTGCAGTGTTGGTCATTAATATCCAGGTGTGTCACTGCAGTGTTGATCATTAATATCCAGGTGTGTCACTGCAGTGTTGATCATTAATATCCAGGACTGTCACTGCAGTGTTGATATTAATGTCTAGGACTGTCACTGC
The DNA here is from genome assembly GCF_047496795.1 of Chiloscyllium punctatum. Taxonomy (NCBI): domain Eukaryota; kingdom Metazoa; phylum Chordata; class Chondrichthyes; order Orectolobiformes; family Hemiscylliidae; genus Chiloscyllium; species Chiloscyllium punctatum. The sequence continues at coordinate 65,562,093 of NC_092780.1, read as the reverse complement.
AGTGTTGGTCATTAATATCCAGGACTGTCACTGCAGTGTTGATCATTAATATCCAGGTCTGTCACTGCAGTGTTGGTCATTAATATCCAGGTGTGTCACTGCAGTGTTGGTCATTAATATCCAGGTGTGTCACTGCAGTGTTGGTCATTAATATCCATGTGTGTCACTGCAGTGTTGGTCATTAATGTCCAGGTGTGTCACTGCAGTGTCGGTCATTAATATCCAGGTGTGTCACTGCAGTGTCGGTCATTAATATCCAGGTGTGTCACTGCAGTGTTGATCATTAATATCCAGGTCTGTCACTGCAGTGTTGGTCATTAATATCCAGGTGTGTCACTGCAGTGTTGATCATTAATATCCAGGTCTGTCACTGCAGTGTTGGTCATTAATATCCAGGTCTGTCACTGCAGTGTTGATCATTAATACCCAGGTGTGTCACTGCAGTGTTGATCATTAATATCCAGGTCTGTCACTGCAGTGTTGATCATTAATATCCAGGTGTGTCACTGCAGTGTTGATCATTAATATCCAGGTGTGTCACTGCAGTGTTGGTCATTAATATCCAGGTCTGTCACTGCAGTGTTGATCATTAATATCCAGGTGTGTCACTGCAGTGTTGATCATTAATATCCAGGTCTGTCACTGCAGTGTTGGTCATTAATATCCAGGTCTGTCACTGCAGTGTTGGTCATTAATATCCAGGTCTGTCACTGCAGTGTTGATCATTAATATCCAGGTGTGTCACTGCAGTGTTGATCATTAATATCCAGGTGTGTCACTGCAGTGTTGATCATTAATATCCAGGTGTGTCACTGCAGTGTTGGTCATTAATATCCAGGTCTGTCACTGCAGTGTTGATCATTAATATCCAGGTCTGTCACTGCAGTGTTGATCATTAATATCCAGGACTGTCACTGCAGTGTTGGTCATTAATATCCAGGTGTGTCACTGCAGTGTTGGTCATTAATATCCAGGTCTGTCACTGCAGTGTTGGTCATTAATATCCAGGTCTGTCACTGCAGTGTTGATCATTAATATCCAGGACTGTCACTGCAGTGTTGATCATTAATATCCAGGTGTGTCACTGCAGTGTTGGTCATTAATATCCAGGTGTGTCACTGCAGTGTTGGTCATTAATATCCAGGTCTGTCACTGCAGTGTTGGTCATTAATATCCAGGTGTGTCACTGCAGTGTTGGTCATTAATATCCAGGTGTGTCACTGCAGTGTTGATCATTAATATCCAGGTGTGTCACTGCAGTGTTGATCATTAATATCCAGGTGTGTCACTGCAGTGTTGATCATTAATATCCAGGTGTGTCACTGCAGTGTTGGTCATTAATATCCAGGTGTGTCACTGCAGTGTTGGTCATTAATATCCAGGACTGTCACTGCAGTGTTGGTCATTAATATCCAGGTGTGTCACTGCAGTGTTGGTCATTAATATCCAGGTCTGTCACTGCAGTGTTGGTCATTAATATCCAGGTCTGTCACTGCAGTGTTGGTCATTAATATCCAGGTCTGTCACTGCAGTGTTGGTCATTAATATCCAGGTGTGTCACAGCAGTGTTGGTCATTAATATCCAGGTGTGTCACAGCAGTGTTGGTCATTAATATCCAGGTCTGTCACTGCAGTGTTGGTCATTAATATCCAGGACTGTCACTGCAGTGTTGATCATTAATATCCAGGTGTGTCACTGCAGTGTTGATCATTAATATCCAGGTGTGTCACTGCAGTGTTGATCATTAATATCCAGGTCTGTCACTGCAGTGTTGATCATTAATATCCAGGTGTGTCACTGCAGTGTTGGTCATTAATATCCAGGTGTGTCACTGCAGTGTTGATCATTAATATCCAGGTGTGTCACTGCAGTGTTGATCATTAATATCCAGGTGTGTCACTGCAGTGTTGGTCATTAATATCCAGGTGTGTCACTGCAGTGTTGATCATGAATATCCAGGTGTGTCACTGCAGTGTTGATCATTAATATCCAGGTGTGTCACTGCAGTGTTGGTCATTAATATCCAGGTCTGTCACTGCAGTGTTGATCATTAATATCCAGGTGTGTCACTGCAGTGTTGATCATTAATATCCAGGTGTGTCACTGCAGTGTTGGTCATTAATATCCAGGTGTGTCACTGCAGTGTTGGTCATTAATATCCAGGTCTGTCACTGCAGTGTTGATCATTAATATCCAGGTCTGTCACTGCAGTGTTGATCATTAATATCCAGGTGTGTCACTGCAGTGTTGGTCATTAATATCCAGGTCTGTCACTGCAGTGTTGATCATTAATATCCAGGTCTGTCACTGCAGTGTTGGTCATTAATATCCAGGTGTGTCACTGCAGTGTTGGTCATTAATATCCAGGACTGTCACTGCAGTGTTGGTCATTAATATCCAGGTCTGTCACTGCAGTGTTGATCATTAATATCCAGGTGTGTCACTGCAGTGTTGGTCATTAATATCCAGGTCTGTCACTGCAGTGTTGATCATTAATATCCAGGTCTGTCACTGCAGTGTTGGTCATTAATATCCAGGTGTGTCACTGCAGTGTTGGTCATTAATGTCCAGGTGTGTCACTGCAGTGTTGATCATTAATATCCAGGTGTGTCACTGCAGTGTTGGTCATTAATATCCAGGTGTGTCACAGCAGTGTTGGTCATTAATATCCAGGTGTGTCACTGCAGTGTTGATCATTAATATCCAGGTGTGTCACTGCAGTGTTGGTCATTAATATCCAGGTCTGTCACTGCAGTGTTGGTCATTAATATCCAGGTCTGTCACTGCAGTGTCGGTCATTAATATCCAGGTCTGTCACTGCACTGTCGGTCATTAATATCCAGGTGTGTCACTGCAGTGTCGGTCATTAATATCCAGGTGTGTCACTGCAGTGTCGGTCATTAATATCCAGGACTGTCACTGCAGTGTCGGTCATTAATATCCAGGTGTGTCACTGCAGTGTCGGTCATTAATATCCAGGTCTGTCACTGCAGTGTTGGTCATTAATATCCAGGTGTGTCACTGCAGTGTTGGTCATTAATATCCAGGTGTGTCACTGCAGTGTTGATCATTAATATCCAGGACTGTCACTGCAGTGTTGGTCATTAATATCCAGGTGTGTCACTGCAGTGTTGATCATTAATATCCAGGTGTGTCACAGCAGTGTTGGTCATTATTATCCAGGTGTGTCACTGCAGTGTTGGTCATTAATATCCAGGTGTGTCACTGCAGTGTTGATCATTAATATCCAGGTGTGTCACTGCAGTGTTGGTCATTAATATCCAGGTGTGTCACTGCAGTATTGATCATTAATATCCAGGTCTGTCACTGCAGTATTGATCATTAATATCCAGGTGTGTCACTGCAGTGTTGATCATTAATATCCAGGTCTGTCACTGCAGTGTTGATCATTAATATCCAGGTGTGTCACTGCAGTGTTGGTCATTAATATCCAGGTCTGTCACTGCAGTGTTGGTCATTAATATCCAGGTGTGTCACTGCAGTGTTGGTCATTAATATCCAGGTGTGTCACTGCAGTGTTGGTCATTAATATCCAGGACTGTCACTGCAGTGTTGGTCATTAATATCCAGGTGTGTCACTGCAGTGTTGATCATTAATATCCAGGTGTGTCACTGCAGTGTTGATCATTAATATCCAGGTGTGTCACTGCAGTGTTGATCATTAATATCCAGGTGTGTCACTGCAGTGTTGGTCATTAATATCCAGGTGTGTCACTGCAGTGTTGATCATTAATATCCAGGTCTGTCACTGCAGTGTTGATCATTAATATCCAGGTGTGTCACTGCAGTGTTGATCATTAATATCCAGGTGTGTCACTGCAGTGTTGGTCATTAATATCCAGGTGTGTCACTGCAGTGTTGATCATTAATATCCAGGTCTGTCACTGCAGTGTTGATCATTAATATCCAGGACTGTCACTGCAGTGTTGATCATTAATATCCAGGTGTGTCACTGCAGTGTTGGTCATTAATATCCAGGTGTGTCACTGCAGTGTTGATCATTAATATCCAGGTGTGTCACTGCAGTGTTGGTCATTAATATCCAGGTGTGTCACTGCAGTGTTGATCATTAATATCCAGGTGTGTCACTGCAGTGTTGATCATTAATATCCAGGTCTGTCACTGCAGTGTTGGTCATTAATATCCAGGACTGTCACTGCAGTGTTGGTCATTAATATCCAGGTGTGTCACTGCAGTGTTGGTCATTAATATCCAGGTGTGTCACAGCAGTGTTGGTCATTAATATCCAGGTGTGTCACTGCAGTGTTGATCATTAATATCCAGGACTGTCACTGCAGTGTTGATCATTAATATCCAGGTGTGTCACTGCAGTGTTGGTCATTAATATCCAGGTCTGTCACTGCAGTGTTGGTCATTAATATCCAGGTCTGTCACTGCAGTGTTGATCATTAATATCCAGGTGTGTCACTGCAGTGTTGGTCATTAATATCCAGGTGTGTCACTGCAGTGTTGATCATTAATATCCAGGTGTGTCACTGCAGTGTTGGTCATTAATATCCAGGTGTGTCACTGCAGTGTTGATCATTAATATCCAGGTGTGTCACTGCAGTGTTGATCATTAATATCCAGGTCTGTCACTGCAGTGTTGGTCATTAATATCCAGGACTGTCACTGCAGTGTTGGTCATTAATATCCAGGTGTGTCACTGCAGTGTTGGTCATTAATATCCAGGTGTGTCACAGCAGTGTTGGTCATTAATATCCAGGTGTGTCACTGCAGTGTTGATCATTAATATCCAGGACTGTCACTGCAGTGTTGGTCATTAATATCCAGGTCTGTCACTGCAGTGTTGGTCATTAATATCCAGGTGTGTCACTGCAGTGTTGGTCATTAATATCCAGGTGTGTCACTGCAGTGTTGGTCATTAATATCCAGGTGTGTCACTGCAGTGTTGATCATTAATATCCAGGTGTGTCACTGCAGTGTTGGTCATTAATATCCAGGTGTGTCACAGCAGTGTTGATCATTAATATCCAGGTGTGTCACTGCAGTGTTGGTCATTAATATCCAGGTGTGTCACTGCAGTGTTGGTCATTAATATCCAGGTGTGTCACTGCAGTGTTGATCGTTAATATCCAGGTGTGTCACTGCAGTGTTGATCATTAATATCCAGGTCTGTCACTGCAGTGTTGGTCATTAATATCCAGGTCTGTCACTGCAGTGTTGATCATTAATATCCAGGTGTGTCACTGCAGTGTTGGTCATTAATATCCAGGACTGTCACTGCAGTGTTGGTCATTAATATCCAGGTGTGTCACTGCAGTGTTGGTCATTAATATCCAGGTGTGTCACTGCAGTGTTGATCATTAATATCCAGGACTGTCACTGCAGTGTTGATCATTAATATCCAGGTGTGTCACTGCAGTGTTGATCATTAATATCCAGGTGTGTCACTGCAGTGTTGATCATTAATATCCAGGTGTGTCACTGCAGTGTTGGTCATTAATATCCAGGTGTGTCACTGCAGTGTTGGTCATTAATATCCAGGTCTGTCACTGCAGTGTTGGTCATTAATATCCAGGTGTGTCACTGCAGTGTTGATCATTAATATCCAGGTGTGTCACTGCAGTGTTGGTCATTAATATCCAGGTGTGTCACTGCAGTGTTGGTCATTAATATCCAGGTCTGTCACTGCAGTGTTGATCATTAATATCCAGGTGTGTCACTGCAGTGTTGATCATTAATATCCAGGTCTGTCACTGCAGTGTTGATCATTAATATCCAGGTGTGTCACTGCAGTGTTGGTCATTAATATCCAGGTCTGTCACTGCAGTGTTGGTCATTAATATCCAGGACTGTCACTGCAGTGTTGATCATTAATATCCAGGTGTGTCACTGCAGTGTTGATCATTAATATCCAGGTCTGTCACTGCAGTGTTGATCATTAATATCCAGGTGTGTCACTGCAGTGTTGGTCATTAATATCCAGGTCTGTCACTGCAGTGTTGGTCATTAATATCCAGGTGTGTCACTGCAGTGTTGGTCATTAATATCCAGGTGTGTCACTGCAGTGTTGGTCATTAATATCCAGGACTGTCACTGCAGTGTTGGTCATTAATATCCAGGTCTGTCACTGCAGTGTTGGTCATTAATATCCAGGTGTGTCACTGCAGTGTTGATCATTAATATCCAGGACTGTCACTGCAGTGTTGGTCATTAATATCCAGGTGTGTCACTGCAGTGTTGATCATTAATATCCAGGTGTGTCACTGCAGTGTTGGTCATTAATATCCAGGTCTGTCACTGCAGTGTTGATCATTAATATCCAGGACTGTCACTGCAGTGTTGGTCATTAATATCCAGGACTGTCACTGCAGTGTTGGTCATTAATATCCAGGTCTGTCACTGCAGTGTTGATCATTAATATCCAGGTGTGTCACTGCAGTGTTGGTCATTAATATCCAGGTGTGTCACAGCAGTGTTGGTCATTAATATCCAGGTGGGTCACTGCAGTGTTGGTCATTAATATCCAGGTGTGTCACTGCAGTGTTGATCATTAATATCCAGGTGTGTCACTGCAGTGTTGGTCATTAATATCCAGGTGTGTCACTGCAGTGTTGATCATTAATATCCAGGTGTGTCACTGCAGTGTTGATCATTAATATCCAGGACTGTCACTGCAGTGTTGATCATTAATATCCAGGACTGTCACTGCAGTGTTGATCATTAATATCCAGGTTGTGTCACTGCAGTGTTGGTCATTAATATCCAGGTGTGTCACTGCAGTGTTGATCATTAATATCCAGGTGTGTCACTGCAGTGTTGGTCATTAATATCCAGGTCTGTCACTGCAGTGTTGATCATTAATATCCAGGACTGTCACTGCAGTGTTGATCATTAATATCCAGGTGTGTCACTGCAGTGTTGATCATTAATATCCAGGACTGTCACTGCAGTGTTGATCATTAATATCCAGGACTGTCACTGCAGTGTTGATCATTAATATCCAGGTTGTGTCACTGCAGTGTTGGTCATTAATATCCAGGTGTGTCACTGCAGTGTTGATCATTAATATCCAGGTTGTGTCACTGCAGTGTTGGTCATTAATATCCAGGTCTGTCACTGCAGTGTTGGTCATTAATATCCAGGTGTGTCACTGCAGTGTTGATCATTAATATCCAGGTGTGTCACTGCAGTGTTGGTCATTAATATCCAGGTCTGTCACTGCAGTGTTGATCATTAATATCCAGGACTGTCACTGCAGTGTTGGTCATTAATATCCAGGTCTGTCACTGCAGTGTTGGTCATTAATATCCAGGTGTGTCACTGCAGTGTTGATCATTAATATCCAGGTGTGTCACTGCAGTGTTGATCATTAATATCCAGGTGTGTCACTGCAGTGTTGATCATTAATATCCAGGTCTGTCACTGCAGTGTTGGTCATTAATATCCAGGTGTGTCACTGCAGTGTTGATCATTAATATCCAGGTGTGTCACTGCAGTGTTGATCATTAATATCCAGGTGTGTCACTGCAGTGTTGGTCATTAATATCCAGGTGTGTCACTGCAGTGTTGGTCATTAATATCCAGGTGTGTCACTGCAGTGTTGATCATTAATATCCAGGTGTGTCACTGCAGTGTTGGTCATTAATATCCAGGTGTGTCACTGCAGTGTTGGTCATTAATATCCAGGTCTGTCACTGCAGTGTTGATCATTAATATCCAGGTCTGTCACTGCAGTGTTGATCATTAATATCCAGGACTGTCACTGCAGTGTTGGTCATTAATATCCAGGTCTGTCACTGCAGTGTTGGTCATTAATATCCAGGTCTGTCACTGCAGTGTTGGTCATTAATATCCAGGTGTGTCACTGCAGTGTTGATCATTAATATCCAGGTCTGTCACTGCAGTGTTGATCATTAATATCCAGGTGTGTCACTGCAGTGTTGGTCATTAATATCCAGGTGTGTCACTGCAGTGTTGGTCATTAATATCCAGGTGTGTCACTGCAGTGTTGGTCATTAATATCCAGGACTGTCACTGCAGTGTTGATCATTAATATCCAGGTGTGTCACTGCAGTGTTGATCATTAATATCCAGGTGTGTCACTGCAGTGTTGGTCATTAATATCCAGGTCTGTCACTGCAGTGTTGATCATTAATATCCAGGTGTGTCACTGCAGTGTTGGTCATTAATATCCAGGTCTGTCACTGCAGTGTTGATCATTAATATCCAGGTCTGTCACTGCAGTGTTGATCATTAATATCCAGGTGTGTCACTGCAGTGTTGGTCATTAATATCCAGGTGTGTCACTGCAGTGTTGGTCATTAATATCCAGGTGTGTTACTGCAGTGTTGGTCATTAATATCCAGGTGTGTCACTGCAGTGTTGGTCATTAATATCCAGGACTGTCACTGCAGTGTTGGTCATTAATATCCAGGTGTGTCACTGCAGTGTTGGTCATTAATATCCAGGTGTGTCACTGCAGTGTTGGTCATTAATATCCAGGTGTGTCACTGCAGTGTTGGTCATTAATATCCAGGTGTGTCACTGCAGTGTTGATCATTAATATCCAGGTGTGTCACTGCAGTGTTGATCATTAATATCCAGGACTGTCACTGCAGTGTTGGTCATTAATATCCAGGACTGTCACTGCAGTGTTGGTCATTAATATCCAGGTGTGTCACTGCAGTGTTGGTCATTAATATCCAGGTGTGTCACTGCAGTGTTGGTCATTAATATCCAGGTGTGTCACTGCAGTGTTGGTCATTAATATCCAGGACTGTCACTGCAGTGTTGATCATTAATATCCAGGTGTGTCACAGCAGTGTTGATCATTAATATCCAGGTGTGTCACTGCAGTGTTGATCATTAATATCCAGGTGTGTCACTGCAGTGTTGGTCATTAATATCCAGGTGTGTCACTGCAGTGTTGATCATTAATATCCAGGTGTGTCACTGCAGTGTTGATCATTAATATCCAGGTCTGTCACTGCAGTGTTGGTCATTAATATCCAGGACTGTCACTGCAGTGTTGATCATTAATATCCAGGTGTGTCACTGCAGTGTTGATCATTAATATCCAGGTCTGTCACTGCAGTGTTGGTCATTAATATCCAGGTGTGTCACTGCAGTGTTGGTCATTAATATCCAGGTGTGTCACTGCAGTGTTGATCATTAATATCCAGGTGTGTCACTGCAGTGTTGGTCATTAATATCCAGGTGTGTCACTGCAGTGTTGGTCATTAATATCCAGGTCTGTCACTGCAGTGTTGGTCATTAATATCCAGGTGTGTCACTGCAGTGTTGATCATTAATATCCAGGTCTGTCACTGCAGTGTTGATCATTAATATCCAGGTGTGTCACTGCAGTGTTGATCATTAATATCCAGGTGTGTCACTGCAGTGTTGATCATTAATATCCAGGTCTGTCACTGCAGTGTTGATCATTAATATCCAGGTGTGTCACTGCAGTGTTGATCATTAATATCCAGGTCTGTCACTGCAGTGTTGGCCATTAATATCCAGGACTGTCACTGCAGTGTTGATCATTAATATCCAGGTGTGTCACTGCAGTGTTGATCATTAATATCCAGGTCTGTCACTGCAGTGTTGATCATTAATATCCAGGTGTGTCACTGCAGTGTTGATCATTAATATCCAGGTGTGTCACTGCAGTGTTGGTCATTAATATCCAGGTGTGTCACTGCAGTGTTGATCATTAATATCCAGGTCTGTCACTGCAGTGTTGGTCATTAATATCCAGGTGTGTCACTGCAGTGTTGATCATTAATATCCAGGTCTGTCACTGCAGTGTTGGTCATTAATATCCAGGTCTGTCACTGCAGTGTTGATCATTAATATCCAGGTGTGTCACTGCAGTGTTGATCATTAATATCCAGGACTGTCACTGCAGTGTTGATCATTAATATCCAGGTGTGTCACTGCAGTGTTGATCATTAATATCCAGGTCTGTCACTGCAGTGTTGGTCATTAATATCCAGGACTGTCACTGCAGTGTTGGTCATTAATATCCAGGTCTGTCACTGCAGTGTTGGTCATTAATATCCAGGTCTGTCACTGCAGTGTTGATCATTAATATCCAGGTGTGTCACTGCAGTGTTGATCATTAATATCCAGGTGTGTCACTGCAGTGTTGGTCATTAATATCCAGGTGTGTCACAGCAGTGTTGGTCATTAATATCCAGGTGTGTCACTGCAGTGTTGGTCATTAATATCCAGGTGTGTCACTGCAGTGTTGATCATTAATATCCAGGTCTGTCACTGCAGTGTTGGTCATTAATATCCAGGTCTGTCACTGCAGTGTTGATCATTAATATCCAGGTGTGTCACTGCAGTGTTGGTCATTAATATCCAGGTGTGTCACTGCAGTGTTGGTCATTAATATCCAGGTGTGTCACTGCAGTGTTGATCATTAATATCCAGGACTGTCACTGCAGTGTTGATCATTAATATCCAGGTTGTGTCACTGCAGTGTTGATCATTAATATCCAGGTGTGTCACTGCAGTGTTGATCATTAATATCCAGGTGTGTCACTGCAGTGTTGATCATTAATATCCAGGTGTGTCACTGCAGTGTTGGTCATTAATATCCAGGTGTGTCACTGCAGTGTTGGTCATTAATATCCAGGTGTGTCACTGCAGTGTTGATCATTAATATCCAGGTGTGTCACTGCAGTGTTGGTCATTAATATCCAGGTCTGTCACTGCAGTGTTGGTCATTAATATCCAGGTGTGTCACTGCAGTGTTGGTCATTAATATCCAGGTCTGTCACTGCAGTGTTGATCATTAATATCCAGGTCTGTCACTGCAGTGTTGGTCATTAATATCCAGGTGTGTCACTGCAGTGTTGATCATTAATATCCAGGTCTGTCACTGCAGTGTTGATCATTAATATCCAGGACTGTCACTGCAGTGTTGATCATTAATATCCAGGACTGTCACTGCAGTGTTGATCATTAATATCCAGGTGTGTCACTGCAGTGTTGATCATTAATATCCAGGTGTGTCACTGCAGTGTTGGTCATTAATATCCAGGTCTGTCACTGCAGTGTTGGTCATTAATATCCAGGTGTGTCACTGCAGTGTTGGTCATTAATATCCAGGTCTGTCACTGCAGTGTTGATCATTAATATCCAGGTCTGTCACTGCAGTGTTGATCATTAATATCCAGGTGTGTCACTGCAGTGTTGATCATTAATATCCAGGTGTGTCACTGCAGTGTTGATCATTAATATCCAGGACTGTCACTGCAGTGTTGGTCATTAATATCCAGGTGTGTCACTGCAGTGTTGGTCATTAATATCCAGGTGTGTCACTGCAGTGTTGGTCATTAATATCCAGGTGTGTCACTGCAGTGTTGGTCATTAATATCCAGGTGTGTCACTGCAGTGTTGGTCATTAATATCCAGGACTGTCACTGCAGTGTTGGTCATTAATATCCAGGTGTGTCACTGCAGTGTTGGTCATTAATATCCAGGTGTGTCACTGCAGTGTTGGTCATTAATATCCAGGTGTGTCACTGCAGTGTTGATCATTAATATCCAGGACTGTCACTGCAGTGTTGATCATTAATGTCCAGGACTGTCACTGCAGTGTTGGTCATTAATATCCAGGACTGTCACTGCAGTGTTGATCATTAATGTCCAGGACTGTCACTGCAGTGTTGGTCATTAATATCCAGGTCTGTCACTGCAGTGTTGGTCATTAATATCCAGGACTGTCACTGCAGTGTTGGTCATTAATATCCAGGTGTGTCACTGCAGTGTTGATCATTAATATCCAGGACTGTCACTGCAGTGTTGATCATTAATGTCCAGGACTGTCACTGCAGTGTTGGTCATTAATATCCAGGTCTGTCACTGCAGTGTTGGTCATTAATATCCAGGTGTGTCACTGCAGTGTTGGTCATTAATATCCAGGACTGTCACTGCAGTGTTGGTCATTAATATCCAGGTGTGTCACTGCAGTGTTGATCATTAATATCCAGGTGTGTCACTGCAGTGTTGATCATTAATATCCAGGTGTGTCACTGCAGTGTTGGTCATTAATATCCAGGTGTGTCACTGCAGTGTTGATCATTAATATCCAGGTGTGTCACTGCAGTGTTGATCATTAATATCCAGGTGTGTCACTGCAGTGTTGATCATTAATATCCAGGTGTATCACTGCAGTGTTGGTCATTAATATCCAGGACTGTCACTGCAGTGTTGGTCATTAATATCCAGGACTGTCACTGCAGTGTTGGTCATTAATATCCAGGTCTGTCACTGCAGTGTTGGTCATTAATATCCAGGTGTGTCACTGCAGTGTTGGTCATTAATATCCAGGTGTGTCACTGCAGTGTTGGTCATTAATATCCAGGTGTGTCACTGCAGTGTTGGTCATTAATATCCAGGTGTGTCACTGCAGTGTTGATCATTAATATCCAGGTGTGTCACTGCAGTGTTGGTCATTAATATCCAGGACTGTCACTGCAGTGTTGGTCATTAATATCCAGGTGTGTCACTGCAGTGTTGGTCATTAATATCCAGGCGTGTCACTGCAGTGTTGATCATTAATATCCAGGCCTGTCACTGCAGTGTTGGTCATTAATATCCAGGACTGTCACTGCAGTGTTGATCATTAATATCCAGGTCTGTCACTGCAGTGTTGGTCATTAATATCCAGGTCTGTCACTGCAGTGTTGGTCATTAATATCCAGGTCTGTCACTGCAGTGTTGATCATTAATATCCAGGTGTGTCACTGCAGTGTTGGTCATTAATATCCAGGTGTGTCACTGCAGTGTTGATCATTAATATCCAGGTCTGTCACTGCAGTGTTGATCATTAATATCCAGGTGTGTCACTGCAGTGTTGATCATTAATATCCAGGTGTGTCACTGCAGTGTTGGTCATTAATATCCAGGTGTGTCACTGCAGTGTTGATCATTAATATCCAGGTGTGTCACTGCAGTGTTGGTCATTAATATCCAGGTGTGTCACTGCAGTGTTGGTCATTAATATCCAGGTGTGTCACTGCAGTGTTGATCATTAATATCCAGGTCTGTCACTGCAGTGTTGATCATTAATATCCAGGTGTGTCACTGCAGTGTTGATCATTAATATCCAGGTGTGTCACTGCAGTGTTGGTCATTAATATCCAGGTGTGTCACTGCAGTGTTGATCATTAATATCCAGGTGTGTCACTGCAGTGTTGGTCATTAATATCCAGGTGTGTCACTGCAGTGTTGATCATTAATATCCAGGTCTGTCACTGCAGTGTTGATCATTAATATCCAGGTGTGTCACTGCAGTGTTGGTCATTAATATCCAGGTGTGTCACTGCAGTGTTGATCATTAATATCCAGGACTGTCACTGCAGTGTTGGTCATTAATATCCAGGTGTGTCACTGCAGTGTTGATCATTAATATCCAGGTGTGTCACTGCAGTGTTGGTCATTAATATCCAGGTCTGTCACAGCAGTGTTGATCATTAATATCCAGGTGTGTCACTGCAGTGTTGATCATTAATATCCAGGTGTGTCACTGCAGTGTTGGTCATTAATATCCAGGTGTGTCACTGCAGTGTTGATCATTAATATCCAGGTGTGTCACTGCAGTGTTGGTCATTAATATCCAGGTGTGTCACTGCAGTGTTGATCATTAATATCCAGGTGTGTCACTGCAGTATTGATCATTAATATCCAGGTCTGTCACTGCAGTGTTGGTCATTAATATCCAGGTGTGTCACTGCAGTGTTGATCATTAATATCCAGGTCTGTCACTGCAGTGTTGATCATTAATATCCAGGTGTGTCACTGCAGTGTTGATCATTAATATCCAGGTGTGTCACTGCAGTGTTGGTCATTAATATCCAGGTGTGTCACTGCAGTGTTGATCATTAATATCCAGGTGTGTCACTGCAGTGTTGGTCATTAATATCCAGGTGTGTCACTGCAGTGTTGATCATTAATATCCAGGTCTGTCACTGCAGTGTTGGTCATTAATATCCAGGTGTGTCACTGCAGTGTTGGTCATTAATATCCAGGTCTGTCACTGCAGTGTTGATCATTAATATCCAGGTGTGTCACTGCAGTGTTGATCATTAATATCCAGGTGTGTCACTGCAGTGTTGGTCATTAATATCCAGGTGTGTCACTGCAGTGTTGATCATTAATATCCAGGTGTGTCACTGCAGTGTTGATCATTAATATCCAGGTGTGTCACTGCAGTGTTGGTCATTAATATCCAGGTGTGTCACTGCAGTGTTGATCATTAATATCCAGGTGTGTCACTGCAGTGTTGATCATTAATATCCAGGTGTGTCACTGCAGTGTTGATCATTAATATCCAGGTGTGTCACTGCAGTGTTGATCATTAATATCCAGGTCTGTCACTGCAGTGTTGGTCATTAATATCCAGGTGTGTCACTGCAGTGTTGATCATTAATATCCAGGTGTGTCACTGCAGTGTTGGTCATTAATATCCAGGTGTGTCACTGCAGTGTTGATCATTAATATCCAGGTGTGTCACTGCAGTGTTGATCATTAATATCCAGGTGTGTCACTGCAGTGTTGATCATTAATATCCAGGACTGTCACTGCAGTGTTGATCATTAATATCCAGGTGTGTCACTGCAGTGTTGGTCATTAATATCCAGGTGTGTCACTGCAGTGTTGATCATTAATATCCAGGTGTGTCACTGCAGTGTTGGTCATTAATATCCAGGTCTGTCCCTGCAGTGTTGATCATTATTATCCAGGTCTGTCACTGCAGTGTTGGTCATTAATATCCAGGACTGTCACTGCAGTGTTGATCATTAATATCCAGGTGTGTCACAGCAGTGTTGATCATTAATATCCAGGTGTGTCACTGCAGTGTTGGTCATTAATATCCAGGTGTGTCACTGCAGTGTTGATCATTAATATCCAGGTGTGTCACTGCAGTGTTGATCATTAATATCCAGGTGTGTCACTGCAGTGTTGGTCATTAATATCCAGGTGTGTCACTGCAGTGTTGATCATTAATATCCAGGACTGTCACTGCAGTGTTGGTCATTAATATCCAGGTGTGTCACTGCAGTGTTGGTCATTAATATCCAGGTGTGTCACTGCAGTGTTGATCATTAATATCCAGGTGTGTCACTGCAGTGTTGATCATTAATATCCAGGTGTGTCACTGCAGTGTTGGTCATTAATATCCAGGTGTGTCACTGCAGTGTTGATCATTAATATCCAGGACTGTCACTGCAGTGTTGGTCATTAATATCCAGGTGTGTCACTGCAGTGTTGATCATTAATATCCAGGTGTGTCACTGCAGTGTTGATCATTAATATCCAGGACTGTCACTGCAGTGTTGATCATTAATATCCAGGACTGTCACTGCAGTGTTGATCATTAATATCCAGGTGTGTCACTGCAGTGTTGGTCATTAATATCCAGGTGTGTCACTGCAGTGTTGGTCATTAATATCCAGGTGTGTCACTGCAGTGTTGGTCATTAATATCCAGGTGTGTCACTGCAGTGTTGGTCATTAATATCCAGGTCTGTCACTGCAGTGTTGGTCATTAATATCCAGGTGTGTCACTGCAGTGTTGGTCATTAATATCCAGGTCTGTCACTGCAGTGTTGGTCATTAATATCCAGGTGTGTCACTGCAGTGTTGATCATTAATGTCCAGGTCTGTCACTGCAGTGTTGGTCATTAATATCCAGGTCTGTCACTGCAGTGTTGGTCATTAATATCCAGGTGTGTCACTGCAGTGTTGGTCATTAATATCCAGGTCTGTCACTGCAGTGTTGATCATTAATATCCAGGTGTGTCACTGCAGTGTTGATCATTAATATCCAGGTCTGTCACTGCAGTGTTGATCATTAATATCCAGGACTGTCACTGCAGTTTTGATCATTAATATCCAGGACTGTCACTGCAGTGTTGGTCATTAATATCCAGGTCTGTCACTGCAGTGTTGGTCATTAATATCCAGGTGTGTCACTGCAGTGTTGGTCATTAATATCCAGGTGTGTCACTGCAGTGTTGATCATTAATATCCAGGACTGTCACTGCAGTGTTGATCATTAATATCCAGGACTGTCACTGCAGTGTTGATCATTAATATCCAGGTGTGTCACTGCAGTGTTGGTCATTAATATCCAGGTGTGTCACTGCAGTGTTGGTCATTAATATCCAGGTCTGTCACTGCAGTGTTGGTCATTAATATCCAGGACTGTCACTGCAGTGTTGATCATTAATATCCAGGTGTGTCACTGCAGTGTTGATCATTAATATCCAGGTCTGTCACTGCAGTGTTGGTCATTAATATCCAGGTGTGTCACTGCAGTGTTGGTCATTAATATCCAGGTGTGTCACTGCAGTGTTGATCATTAATATCCAGGTGTGTCACTGCAGTGTTGATCATTAATATCCAGGTGTGTCACTGCAGTGTTGGTCATTAATATCCAGGTGTGTCACTGCAGTGTTGATCATTAATATCCAGGTGTGTCACTGCAGTGTTGATCATTAATATCCAGGTGTGTCACTGCAGTGTTGGTCATTAATATCCAGGTGTGTCACTGCAGTGTTGATCATTAATATCCAGGTGTGTCACTGCAGTGTTGATCATTAATATCCAGGTGTGTCACTGCAGTGTTGATCATTAATATCCAGGTGTGTCACTGCAGTGTTGGTCATTAATATCCAGGTGTGTCACTGCAGTGTTGATCATTAATATCCAGGTGTGTCACTGCAGTGTTGGTCATTAATATCCAGGTGTGTCACTGCAGTGTTGATCATTAATATCCAGGTCTGTCACTGCAGTGTTGGTCATTAATATCCAGGTGTGTCACTGCAGTGTTGATCATTAATATCCAGGTGTGTCACTGCAGTGTTGGTCATTAATATCCAGGTGTGTCACTGCAGTGTTGGTCATTAATATCCAGGTCTGTCACTGCAGTGTTGATCATTAATATCCAGGTGTGTCACTGCAGTGTTGATCATTAATATCCAGGTGTGTCACTGCAGTGTTGGTCATTAATATCCAGGTCTGTCACTGCAGTGTTGGTCATTAATATCCAGGTCTGTCACTGCAGTGTTGATCATTAATATCCAGGACTGTCACTGCAGTGTTGGTCATTAATATCCAGGTGTGTCACTGCAGTGTTGATCATTAATATCCAGGTGTGTCACTGCAGTGTTGATCATTAATATCCAGGTGTGTCACTGCAGTGTTGGTCATTAATATCCAGGTGTGTCACTGCAGTGTTGGTCATTAATATCCAGGTGTGTCACTGCAGTGTTGATCATTAATATCCAGGACTGTCACTGCAGTGTTGATCATTAATATCCAGGTGTGTCACTGCAGTGTTGATCATTAATATCCAGGTGTGTCACTGCAGTGTTGGTCATTAATATCCAGGTGTGTCACTGCAGTGTTGGTCATTAATATCCAGGTGTGTCACTGCAGTGTTGATCATTAATATCCAGGACTGTCACTGCAGTGTTGATCATTAATATCCAGGTGTGTCACTGCAGTGTTGGTCATTAATATCCAGGTGTGTCACTGCAGTGTTGGTCATTAATATCCAGGTGTGTCACTGCAGTGTTGGTCATTAATATCCAGGTGTGTCACTGCAGTGTTGGTCATTAATATCCAGGTGTGTCACTGCAGTGTTGATCATTAATATCCAGGACTGTCACTGCAGTGTTGATCATTAATATCCAGGACTGTCACTGCAGTGTTGGTCATTAATATCCAGGTGTGTCACTGCAGTGTTGGTCATTAATATCCAAGTGTGTCACTGCAGTGTTGGTCATTAATATCCAGGTGTGTCACTGCAGTGTTGGTCATTAATATCCAGGTGTGTCACTGCAGTGTTGATCATTAATATCCAGGACTGTCACTGCAGTGTTGATCATTAATATCCAGGTGTGTCACTGCAGTGTTGATCATTAATATCCAGGTGTGTCACTGCAGTGTTGATCATTAATATCCAGGTGTGTCACTGCAGTGTTGGTCATTAATATCCAGGTGTGTCACTGCAGTGTTGATCATTAATATCCAGGTGTGTCACTGCAGTGTTGGTCATTAATATCCAGGTGTGTCACTGCAGTGTTGATCATTAATATCCAGGTGTGTCACTGCAGTGTTGATCATTAATATCCAGGTGTGTCACTGCAGTGTTGGTCATTAATATCCAGGTGTGTCACAGCAGTGTTGATCATTAATATCCAGGTGTGTCACTGCAGTGTTGGTCATTAATATCCAGGTGTGTCACTGCAGTGTTGGTCATTAATATCCAGGTGTGTCACTGCAGTGTTGGTCATTAATATCCAGGTGTGTCACTGCAGTGTTGGTCATTAATATCCAGGACTGTCACTGCAGTGTTGATCATTAATATCCAGGTGAGTCACTGCAGTGTTGGTCATTAATATCCAGGTGTGTCACTGCAGTGTTGATCATTAATATCCAGGTCTGTCACTGCAGTGTTGGTCATTAATATCCAGGTGTGTCACTGCAGTGTTGGTCATTAATATCCAGGTGTGTCACTGCAGTGTTGGTCATTAATATCCAGGTGTGTCACTGCAGTGTTGATCATTAATATCCAGGTGTGTCACTGCAGTGTTGGTCATTAATATCCAGGTGTGTCACTGCAGTGTTGATCATTAATATCCAGGTGTGTCACTGCAGTGTTGGTCATTAATATCCAGGTGTGTCACTGCAGTGTTGATCATTAATATCCAGGTGTGTCACTGCAGTGTTGATCATTAATATCCAGGTGTGTCACTGCAGTGTTGGTCATTAATATCCAGGTGTGTCACAGCAGTGTTGATCATTAATATCCAGGTGTGTCACTGCAGTGTTGGTCATTAATATCCAGGTGTGTCACTGCAGTGTTGATCATTAATATCCAGGTCTGTCACTGCAGTGTTGGTCATTAATATCCAGGTGTGTCACTGCAGTGTTGGTCATTAATATCCAGGACTGTCACAGCAGTGTTGGTCATTAATATCCAGGTGTGTCACTGCAGTGTTGATCATTAATATCCAGGACTGTCACTGCAGTGTTGGTCATTAATATCCAGGTCTGTCACTGCAGTGTTGATCATTAATATCCAGGTGTGTCACTGCAGTGTTGATCATTAATATCCAGGTGTGTCACTGCAGTGTTGATCATTAATATCCAGGACTGTCACTGCAGTGTTGGTCATTAATATCCAGGACTGTCACTGCAGTGTTGATCATTAATATCCAGGTCTGTCACTGCAGTGTTGGTCATTAATATCCAGGTGTGTCACTGCAGTGTTGGTCATTAATATCCAGGTGTGTCACTGCAGTGTTGGTCATTAATATCCAGGTGTGTCACTGCAGTGTTGGTCATTAATATCCAGGTGTGTCACTGCAGTGTTGGTCATTAATATCCAGGTCTGTCACTGCAGTGTTGATCATTAATATCCAGGTGTGTCACTGCAGTGTTGATCATTAATATCCAGGTCTGTCACTGCAGTGTTGATCATTAATATCCAGGACTGTCACTGCAGTGTTGGTCATTAATATCCAGGACTGTCACTGCAGTGTTGGTCATTAATATCCAGGACTGTCACTGCAGTGTTGGTCATTAATATCCAGGTGTGTCACTGCAGTGTTGATCATTAATATCCAGGACTGTCACTGCAGTGTTGATCATTAATATCCAGGACTGTCACTGCAGTGTTGGTCATTAATATCCAGGTCTGTCACTGCAGTGTTGATCATTAATATCCAGGTGTGTCACTGCAGTGTTGGTCATTAATATCCAGGTGTGTCACTGCAGTGTTGATCATTAATATCCAGGTGTGTCACTGCAGTGTTGGTCATTAATGTCCAGGTGTGTCACTGCAGTGTTGGTCATTAATATCCAGGACTGTCACTGCAGTGTTGGTCATTAATATCCAGGTCTGTCACTGCAGTGTTGATCATTAATATCCAGGTGTGTCACTGCAGTGTTGATCATTAATATCCAGGTGTGTCACTGCAGTGTTGATCATTAATATCCAGGTGTGTCACTGCAGTGTTGGTCATTAATATCCAGGACTGTCACTGCAGTGTTGGTCATTAATATCCAGGTCTGTCACTGCAGTGTTGATCATTAATATCCAGGTGTGTCACTGCAGTGTTGATCATTAATATCCAGGTGTGTCACTGCAGTGTTGATCATTAATATCCAGGTGTGTCACTGCAGTGTTGGTCATTAATATCCAGGTGTGTCACTGCAGTGTTGGTCATTAATATCCAGGTCTGTCACTGCAGTGTTGATCATTAATATCCAGGTGTGTCACTGCAGTGTTGGTCATTAATATCCAGGTGTGTCACTGCAGTGTTGGTCATTAATATCCAGGTCTGTCACTGCAGTGTTGGTCATTAATATCCAGGTGTGTCACTGCAGTGTTGATCATTAATATCCAGGTGTGTCACTGCAGTGTTGGTCATTAATATCCAGGACTGTCACTGCAGTGTTGGTCATTAATATCCAGGTCTGTCACTGCAGTGTTGGTCATTAATATCCAGGACTGTCACTGCAGTGTTGGTCATTAATATCCAGGTGTGTCACTGCAGTGTTGATCATTAATATCCAGGTGTGTCACTGCAGTGTTGATCATTAATATCCAGGTGTGTCACTGCAGTGTTGGTCATTAATATCCAGGTGTGTCACTGCAGTGTTGATCATTAATATCCAGGTGTGTCACTGCAGTGTTGATTATTAATATCCAGGTGTGTCACTGCAGTGTTGATCATTAATATCCAGGTCTGTCACTGCAGTGTTGATCATTAATATCCAGGACTGTCACTGCAGTGTTGGTCATTAATATCCAGGTGTGTCACTGCAGTGTTGATCATTAATATCCAGGTGTGTCACTGCAGTGTTGATCATTAATATCCAGGTGTGTCACTGCAGTGTTGATCATTAATATCCAGGTGTGTCACTGCAGTGTTGATCATTAATATCCAGGTGTGTCACTGCAGTGTTGATCATTAATATCCAGGTCTGTCACTGCAGTGTTGATCATTAATATCCAGGTGTGTCACTGCAGTGTTGATCATTAATATCCAGGTGTGTCACTGCAGTGTTGGTCATTAATATCCAGGTGTGTCACTGCAGTGTTGGTCATTAATATCCAGGTGTGTCACAGCAATGTTGATCATCAGTGTTTACCATAAAGTCATGAGATCAACCTTAGTTCCATGAGGGATGGTTTGCCATGTGGAGCACCAGGGTGACATATGTGCCAAATGGTGCCAAGCAGCAGGTGACAGACAGTGGTAAGCAATCCAATCTATCTAAACTTTTCAGTTCTGATGCATCCAGCTGTGAATGGTGCACTGCAGTGAAATGACATACTAAGGAAGGAGGCTCCACAAATAACTCCATCTTCAATATCCGAAAGCCGAGCACATCGATGCAAAAAAATTTGCACATGTATTCAGCTTGCAAGACCCACGTGAATGATCCATCTAAGTGTCCTCCAGAGCACCCCAGCAGCAAAGATGCAGTCTTCAGTGAGTTTGACAGCGAGTCTGCATTGGACTGAGTGTAGCATCAAGGTGTAGCAACACTGGCAATGGAAATCAGAAGGAAAACTCTCCAATGGTTGGAATCATACCTGGCGCATGGGAAGCTCATTGTGATTGTTGGGAATCAGACTTGTCAGCTCCAGGACATCTCTGCAGGAGTTCCTTAGGGTGGTGCCCAGCCCTCTTCAGTTGCTTCATCAATGACCTTCCCCTTGAATGTAAAGTCTGACATGGAAATGTTTGCCGATAATTGCTCAATGTTCAGCACCATTCTCATCTCCTCAGATACCATGTCCAAATGCAACAAGACAATGTGCAGGCTTGAAAAGTGTTAAGTAACATTTATGCAGCTCAAATTCCAGGAAATGATTTTCTCCAAATAAATCTAATTGAACTATTGTTCCTTAACATTTACTGGTAATATGTCACTGAATTCCTCACTATCAACATCCTGGAGATTACCATTGTCCAGAAATTCACCTGGACTCAGCATATAAACACAGCAGCCACAAGTGCAGGTCAGAAGCTACAATATTGCAGAAAGTAACTCACCTCCTGGCTATCCAAAGTTGTCCATAAGGCACAAGACCAGCTGTAATTTCACCATGTCAGGTTTCTTGAGTGTTGTTCGAATTGCATTCATTCAGGCAATTGGGGAGTATTCCCTTTTCTTGTGCCTTAATACATAATCAATGAGTTCTGTCCTGTTTGTATTAAACAGAGTGCTATCACCAACAAGATCAAATGGTACATGAGTAAAAAGAAGGAAGGAGGTAAGGAGCATTGGCTAGACTGGGCTGACCAGAAGTATGAGGTGAGATAACTTTATATATTTCCATTACCATGGAAGTTTCACTTAGTGGCAAGGCAGGCAACTCTCTGAAATGCTCACTGCTGTGCACGGGTGATAGACCTTGAAATTTTTGAAATAAACCAAGGAAAGGTGGGCTGAACTTTGGGATGGTTTCGGTTCTGCTGGAATTCCTCACCCTTTGCAATGGCCCTATACATTCTGTTGCAATCGGGTTAAATAAGCTTTTATCACCAATCTTTCAAGTGTTAGCCACTAAGCAACCTTTGTTTCCTCGGTATTTTATGACTTTCCTGCCATAATGTCTGTGCCCAGGCTCCACAAGAAAATTTCACGCTTTTGCTTGCTTTGCTGCATTGTGGAATTTGAGGTGATATTGAACATATTGATGTTTCACTTGTCTATATCGCTACTGCACCTGTCTGGCAAGAGAGGTAAGAAGCAACGTCAAAACATATAACCCCCAATTAGGGAGTCAGGAAAAGCAAATGTTTGGAATGGGATTACAATTACAATTGTGACTGGTGCCCCAAGCACACATTCTTCTGGTATCTCTGTTTTTGTGAACATGGAAAGACTGGAGCAGACCATTCAGCCTCTCAAGCCTCCTCCTGTACTCAATTAGATTGCATCTAATCTGTATCTCATCTCTATTTACCCACATTTGGCCCACATCCTTGATATCCTTGCTGTTCAAAGTAAATCTTTTCATCTCAGTCTTGAGAATTTCAATTGACTCCCCATCCCAGCATCCATAGGCTATTGAGGGGGAAATGGTTTCAGATTTTGTGTAAAAAACAATCTTTCTCTTGATTCCAATCCTGAATGGTCTGGCTTTAATGTTAAAGTTGGTCTGCTTAACTTCTGATTTCCCAACCAAAAGTAAATAATCTCTTCATGTTTATCCTGTCACATTGTTAAGCACATTAATGACATCACCTCTTATCAGTACATAAAACTTCTATTGGTCAGTTAGTTGTTGGAAAGACAAACAAACTCCCTAGATAATTGAAGAACCAACACTAGCTGGGTTTTATTACGCAAGTTATACTGATGAATGGGTTAGTGGAGGTTTGACCTTCCCTTATTTTATACCAAGCGGTTACTCACTGGAGTCGGTGAAAAAGTTCTCTCACTGTGTGAGGAAAACAGCCACACAAGTTTCTGTAACAGAAGGATAAACGTGTACCATGTAGAATATATCACCCGGTCTTGGAAAACAACCCTAGCACCAATAGGGATGCCAACTGTAGCTGAATTTGTTAGATGTATATAATCACATGACTCCCTGCTGCCAATCACTACACCTCCTTAAACAGCCATTTTCAGAGTACCCTGCCATCCCTCACCAATCAAAAATATATTCCCCATTATCTGATTGGTTCTGTCAATCACATAACATTTCTCCCTGCCTCAGACCTCTTTACAATTAATAATCAAAGCACTCGTTTTTTTAAACATGTAATTGCTTTAAGGAACCTGAAGAGTGAACTGTAATTTCGGGACCCTCCAGGACAATCCTGGAGCAGCTGTCTGATGCAGGTGAACTGCTGGGAATGATTTCTGAGTGTTGTATTTGCTACTCCCCTTTCTCTGTTTCTCAGAAAGAGATCATCAATGATGCGAAGCGACTGTACAACGTGCTCGCATTGTATCCATTGCTGCCAATGTACTGGGCGCTGTATGAGCAGCAGGGCTCACGGTGGACTCTACAGGCTCAGGAGATGGATAGGAACGTGGGATCCATCAAACTGAAACCCGACCAGCTCCAGGTACAGCCCCCTCTGGTTTCCTAGCAGTGAACTTGCTGGCTTAACTGATTCCAGGTGTGGGAACAATGTTTATTAAAAACTCGAGGTGGTATGCTGTTTTGTTCAAGGGACAATCTGTCACATCTTGGACATTTCTGATCAAGGTACAGACAATCTCATATAATGGCACATTGACACATCCATTTGGAGAGTGGGGGATAGTGAGGTCGGTCTTAGATGGTTCTGGTAAAGAGTGTGAACGCCTAAGTGTATGGAGAAAATGTGGATGATGGAATAGCAGAATGATCGTTAGGTCATTTGGCGGTTGGGCAACTCAGCCACATGCTAGCCCCTCCCCTTTCTACATAGCCCTGTGCATGCTCTATCTTCAAGTGCTTATGCCTTTTGAGAGCTGTATTAACCTACCTCCACCACATACTGAAGCAGTGTATTCTAGATCCTAATCACTCACCGTGTAAAAAAAATTTACATGTCACTGTTGGTTTGTTTGCTCTTCACATCATTTTTGATCATCAGACAATGCAAACAGTTTCTCCATAACAACTTCAATTCAGATTGAGCCAGTATGTTATGAAGGCTCCTTATTATGGCCTAGTTCTCTCTCTCTATTTGTAAAGCTGTTTATGCCTTTTGAACACTTTCTCAACCATTTTGATCAATTTGAGAACATATACCTACAGATCATTCTGTTCCTGCATTCCATTTATAATTGTGCTCTTTATTTAGCTTCTTGTCACTTTTTCTGTCTTAAATATAACAGTTTTCTGTTTTAAATTTTGTCTGCCACCTGTTCACCTGCCTGAATATGTCCTCTGAAAGTCTGTCACTATCCTCCTCACAGTTCATATTACATCTGAGCTTGGTGTTATCTGTAAATTTTGAAATTGTGCTGTGTACGTCCACATCTAAGCCATTAATATAGATCAAGAATGGCAGTGGTCCTTGCACTGATTTCTGTGGAGCGTCTTTATACACATTGCTCCAATCTGAACAGCATTTATTCATTATTACTCCCTGTTTCCTGTCACTCTGCCCACTTTGTATCCATGTTGCCACTACTCCTTTAACTCCATAGGCAGCCTATTACATGACACCTTTCGGAAATCCATGGGCATATCATTTAATTGAATCCCTACAGTGTGGAAATAGGCCATTTGGCCCAACAAGTCCACACTGACCCTCCAAAGGGTAACCCACCCTGATCCTTTCCCCTACCCTGTTACTCTACATTTACCCCTGACTAATTCACTTAACCTGCACATCCCTGAACACTATGGGCAATTTAACTTGGCCAATTAATCTAACCTTTGTGGGTCTTTCAACTGTGGGAGGAAACTGGAGCACACAGCGGAAACCCAAGTAGACAGGGGAGAACGTGCAGACTCCACATGAACAGTCGCCTGAGGCTGGAATCGAACCGGACTCACTGGTGCTGTGAGGCAGCAGTGCTAACCACTGAGCCAACATGCCGCCCAATTTTTTATAAAGTTAGAAATCACACAACACCAGGTTATAGTCCAACAGGTTTATTTGGAAGCACTAGCTTTTGGAGCGACGCTCCTTCATCAGGTGGCTATAGAGAATAAGGTCATAAGATACAGAACTTATAGTTAAAGTTTCATGTGATATAACTGAAATTATATATTGAAAAAGACCCGAATTGTTTGTTAAATCTCTCATATTTTAGAATGACCATGTTGGTATCACTTCTTTCATATGTAAATCGCAAAACTTTTTTAAAAGTTGCATTCTCAAGTGCACTTTAGCAATTGGTGTCATTGTCGGCCCAGATAATATATTGAAGGTGTTAACTCCCTGTGAAGCTGTCTGTGCCACAATGGTCAGACTGATTCTAATCTAAAAAAACAGATTTTCAGAATCTTACATGGATTCATGTAGTTTTTGAGCAAAGTAAAATGTAATTCTGCAAGTACAAATTTACCCCACAAACTTGTGTGTGTGTGTGGGGTGGGGGGGAAGATGTGAGAAGGTGTGTGTGGGAGTGTATGTGTGAGGGTATGAGAGAGGGTCTGAGTGTGTGTGTCTGTGTGTGTGTATAGTGCAATGGGGGTCATCTGTAGTGTGACATGAACCCAAGGTCCAGGTCGAGGCCATCCCCATGGGTACCAAACTTAGCTATCAGCCTCTGCTTGGCCACTTTTTGCTGCTGCCTGTCCCGAAGTCTGCCTTGGAGGACAGTCACCCAAAGGTCCCAGGTCGAATGTCCCATACTGCTGAAGTGTTCTCCAACTGGGCGGGATCACCCCTGTCTGTTGATTGTTGTGCAGTGTCTATTCATCTGTTTCCGTAGCCTCTGTTTGGTCTCGCCAATGTACCCTGCCTTAGGGCATCCTTGCCTGCAGCGTATGAGATAGACAGCATTGACCGAGTCACATGAGTACCTGCCACGTACATGGTGGGAGGTGTCCCCATGTGTAATGGTGGTATCCATGTCCACATTCTGACATGTCTTGCAGCATCTACCGTGACAGGGTTGTGTGGTATTGTCCTGATCACTGCCCGGTTTTCAGGACGCCACAGGTAGATGCTGCAAGACGTGTAGGAGTGTTGACACGGATGCCACTATTACACGTGGGGATACCTCCCACCATGTACATAGCAGGTACTCATGTAACTCAGCCAATGTTGTCTATCTCATACGCTGCAGGCAAGGATGCCCTGAGGCATGGTACATTGGGGAGACCAAACAGAGTCTACGGCAACGGATGAATGGACATCGCACAACAATCAACAGTCAGGAGTGATCCCGCCCAGTCGGAGAACATTTCAGTGGTCCAGGACATTCGACCTGGGACCTTCGGGTGATCATCCTCCAAGGTGGACTTCGGGACAGGCAACAACGAAAAGTGGTCGAGCAGAGGCTGATAGCTAAGTTCGATACCCACAGGGAGGGCCTCAACCAGGACCTTAGGTTCATGTCACACTGCACAATACACACACACACACACTCTCATACCCTCACACACACACACCCTCTTAGTCTTAAACCCCTTTGCACTCACATACATGCATACACTCTCTCACAGACAGTCATATCCCCCTACCCAACAACCCCCTCCCCTCACCCCGCCACACACACATACACGCATGCACATATACGCATTTAAGTTTGTGGGGTGAATTTGTACTTGCAGAATTACATTTTACTTTGCTCAAAAACTACATGAATCCATGTAAGATTCTGAAAATCTGTTTTTTAGATTAGAATCAGTCTGACCAGTGTGGCACAGACAGCCTCACAGGGAGTTAACACCTTCAATACCTTATCTGGGCCGACAATGAGACCAATTGTTAAAGTGCACTTGAGAATGCAACTTTTAAAAAAGTTTTGCGATTTACATATGAAAGAAGTGATACCAACATGGTCATTCTAAAATATGAGAGATTTAACAAACAATTCGGGTCTTTTTCAATATATAATTTCAGTTATATCACATGAAACTTTTACTATAAATTCTGTATCTTATGACCTTATTCTCCACTACCACCTGATGAAGGAGCGGTGCTCCAAAAGCTAGTGCTTCCAAATAAACCTGTTGGACTATCACCTGGTGTTGTGTGATTTTTAACTTTGTACACCCCAGTCCAACACTGGCATCTCCACATCAATTGTGTATATTGTTAAATTTATTAAATTCCAAGAAGGACTAAGAGACCAAAGTGTTAAACAGCAGCTTTATTAAGGAGATGTTCACGCTACAGGTAGCAAGGTTAGACTAGGCTATTTTCTGCCAAAAATGGCAGATATAATCTTTACATCACATGATCAGACACTTAAAGTGACAGTCAATCATACTTTCATAAATGCACAATATGAAACACATTACTCTTATCAACCCTCCCCATTACCTCATCAAAAATCTCAATTCTGTGAGGTAAACATGATTTACCTTTAATAAATCCATGCTGGCTTTCCTTAAGTAATCCTCACTCATTGTGACTATTATTCTCCTCGATTATCATTTCTAAAAGCTTTCCCACCACAAAGATTAAACTGTCTGGCCTGCAGTATCTGGCATTATCTTTACACTATTTTTGGACAACAATGTAATATTGGCAATTCTGCAGACCTCTGATACCAACCCTGGTCTGGGGAGGATTGAAGTATTATGTTCTGTCCCTCTGGTTCTCTAAGTGAAAATGGATACCTCTCATCTGTTCTGGTAAATTATTGACTTTGATTCGAGCCAGACTTTCAAATACGTCTTCCTTATCAATTTATACTGGATTAGTGGTGCTGGAAGAGCACAGCAGTTCAGGCAGCATCCAACGAGCTCGTTGGATGCTGCCTGAACTGCTGTGCTCTTCCAGCACCACTAATCCAGTATTTGATTTTCAGCATCTGCAGTCATTGTTTTTACCTTATCAATTTATAGCCTACCCACTCTGAATTCCTTCACTTCTGTCACTTTTATCTGTTAGCTTCTGGCAGTATTTTCCTAACGCCTCATCTTCCGCCTCGGAACACTTCAACCCCAGGGCATCAATGTGGACTTCACCAGTTTCCTCATTTCCCCTCCCCCCACCTTACCCCAGCTCCAACCTTCCAGCTCAGCACTGGCCTCATGATCTGTCCTACCTGTCAATCCCCCTTCCCACCTATCTGCTCCACCCTCCCCTCTGACCTGTCACCTCCATTCACCTATTGTACACTTTGCTACCTTCTCCCCACCCCCAACCCCCCCATTTATCTCTCCAGCCTGGAGGCTTCCTACCTCTATTCCTGATGAAGGGCTTTTGCCTGGTCCTCAGTTGCTGCCTGACCTGCTGTGCTTTTCCAGCACCACTCTGATCTAAACTCTGGTGTCCAGCGTCTGCAGTCCTTACTTTTGTCTAGTATTTTCCTTATACCTACTCTCTATTCAGAGTCACAGAGAGAGGTTCATGAACTACAGAAGTGATACAAAGAACAATGACCGTTACAGCACAGGAACAGGCCCTTTGACCATCCAAGCCTGTGCCAATCCAGATCCTCTGTCTAAACCAGTTGTCCATTTTCCAAGAATCTGTGTCTCTCTGCTCCCTGCCCATTCATGTATCTGTCTAGATACATTTTAAATGATGCTATTGTTCCCTCCTTTACCACCTCTGCTGGCAATACGTTCCAGGCACCTACTACCTTCTGCGTAAAGAACTTTCCATGCATATCTCTCTTAAACTTTTCCCTCTCACCTTGAACTCATGAGCCCTGGTAATTGAGACCCCACTCTGGGAAAAAGCTTCTTGCTATCCACCCTGTCTACACCTTTCATGATTTTGTTGACCTAAATCAGGTGCCCCCTCAACCCCCATCTTTCTTATGAAAATAATCCTAATCTACTCAATAATCCTAACCTCTCTTCATAGTTAGTGCCCTCCATACCAGACAACATCCTGGTGAACCTCCTCTGTACCCTCTCCAAAACATCCACATCCTTTTTTTTAATGTGGCGACCAGAACTGTACACTGTATTCCAGATGTGGCCAAACCAAAGTCTTATACAACTGTAACATGACCTGCCAACTCTTGTACTCAATACCCCGTCCGATGAAGGACAGCATGATGTATGCCTTCTTGACCATTCTATCAATCTGCATTGCCACTTTCAGGGTACAAAGGATCTGAACACCCAGATCTCTCTGTACATTGAATTTCCACAGGGCTTTTCCATTTACTGTAAAGTTTGCTCTTGAATTGGATCTTTTAAAATGCATCACCTCACATTTGCCCAGATTGAACTCCAGCTCCCATTTCTCTGCCCAGCTCTCCAATCTGTTTATATTCTGCTGTATTCTCTGATAGTCCCCTTCACTATCTGCGACTCCACCAATCTGAGTGTCAGATAGGGAAAGGGAATTGAATCCTACTAACAGAGGAAGGTCAGGGTCCTTCCCAGGTTTCAGAAACAGCGTGGAAAGATTCAAAATCCTCAGTAAAAGGGAAATTAACTTCTCATTTCGTAGGGAGGTGGCTATAATCCTCAGATCAAGGAGGGATAAGGACTCCATCTTGCTGAATGGTTCCAATTCTCACAGTCAGGGATATTATTCTAACTCATTCCCCTTCATTTAATAATGTGGTTTTTATTTGTTCCAGAGTCTGAACGTTTTATTTGTGCTGTTGCTATTGCCGCTGTTTGAAGGGTTCGTCTATCCTCAATTTGAGAAGAGAAAACTTCTGATTCAGTAAGAATACCTGTCTATGCTTCATCTGTCCACTTGACCTTTCCCCGAAATAGCTCAGGGAGTGTCTGACAAACCTCACCTCACGCAGTCCATTAAAGTATCTCAGAGAATAAATGAACAACCAAAGCATTCTTATCTCAGTTGTGAGTGGTGTGAGCGATGCCGAATTCTTTTGAAATCTTTCACTGGAATCTTTCATGTGTTCTCAGAGAGAATTGGTGAGAATTCCTCTTTTGTAAGGGTTTCATTGATGAGAAAGTGAGGACTGCAGATGCTGGAGATCAGAGCTGAAAATGTGTTACTGGAAAAGCGCAGCAGATCAGGCAGCGTCCAAGGAGCAGGAGAATCGACGTTTCGGGCATAAGCCCTTCTTCAGGAATGAGGAAGGTGTGCCAAGCAGGCTAAGATAAAAGGTAGGGAGGAGGGACTTGGGGGAGGGACGTTGGGAATGCGATAGGTGGAAGGAGGTTAAGGTGAGGGTGATAGGTCGGAGTGGGGGTGGGGGCGGAGAGGTCAGGAAGAAGATTGCAGGTTAGGAAGGTGGTGCTGAGTTTGAGGGTTGGGGCTGAGACAAGGTGGGGGGAGGGGAAATGAGGAAACTGGAGAAATCTGAGTTCCCAAGGGATCCTTCCATATCTGCCCCCAAGGGATCCTTCCATATCCGCCACAAATTCACCTGCACCTCCACACACATCATTTACTGCATCTGCTGCACCCAATGTGGCCTCCTCTATATTGGGGAGACAGGTTGCCTACTTGCGGAACGTTTCAGAGAGCACCTCTGGGACACCCAGACCAACCAACCCAACCACCCCATGGCTCAACACTTCAACTCCCCCTCCCACTCCACCAAGGACGTGCAGGTCCTTGGACTCCTCCATCACCAGACCATAGCAACACGACGACTGGAGGAAGAGCACCTCATCCTCCACCTAGGAACCCTCCAACCACAAAGGATGAACTCAGATTTCTCCACTTTCCTCATTTCCCCTCTCCCCACCCTGTCTCAGTCCCAACCCTTGAACTCAGCACCACCTTCCTAACCTGCAATCTTCTTCCTGACATCTCCACCCCACCCCCACTCCGGTCTATCACCCTCACCTTAACCTCCTTCCATCTATCGCAGTTCCAATGCCCCTCCCCAAGTCCCTCCTCCCTACCTTTTATCTTAGCCTGCTCGACACACTTTCGTCATTCCTGAAGAAGGGCTCATGTCCGAAACGTCGATTCTCCTGCTCCTTGGATGCTGCCTGACCTGCTGCGCTTTTCCAGCAACACATTTTCAGCTTTCATTGATGAGACTCCGTCTGTAACAGGATTCCTTACGAAGAGACTGTCTCTTTAACTGAGATCTTGTTGGAGAGATTCCCATTGTTAAAGAGATGAGAATTTATGCAACAAGTTCTTATCTGGACTGTAACATCTGTACCAAGACGGAAACAGATTCAGTCATAACATTTAAAAAGGAATTGGATCAATGCTTGAAAAGTTCATTTTAAATACAATGAGGAAAGAGCCAGGGTGGGATTACCAAGAACTCAATTTGATGACTAGTTTTAATCAGTCTGTTTGGACATATTATGACATATGGGCAAGTTGGACTTGGATTCAGACCTTCTGGCTCAAAGGTAGGAACACTACCATTGTATCACGAGAAGCCTCAACCTGATACTATATTGATGAACTGACTGACCTCCTCTGTTCTGGGCTACATTCTATAACTGTTCAATAATGGAACCATCCATGAAATCTTCAGTAACAGGACCATAATAGTAACAGGTACTAACCACCTTGATTAGATTCCAGCCTATACTCTATCCCATCTAATGTTACTCGACATAAACCTCCAGCTGAACCACTTGGTTGGATGCTCTACATCTTATGCAGTCCTGGATGTCACTGTATATATAAACCACCCAACGTCCTTGACTAGATGTTTGTTTAAATCTCCCTGAAATTTAAATCTCTGATAGCTAATTCACTCCCTTACTCTCTCAGGCTGAAGTTTAATTGACTTTCTCTTTCTGATGTAGGGACAAATTTCTGTAGATACTGGAATCTGTACTAAAAACAACAAGTGCTGAAGGTCATAATGGATCAGGCAGCATCCATGGACAGAGAGCAAGCTAACATACAGTGTCTAGATAACCCTTCATCAGGGCTGATGTGAAGTGAGGAGCGGGCAGTTGTGGAGGTCGGGAGTGCATGGAGTGCTGGGGAAGAGAGAATGTTGGTAGCTCAGATTAAGTGATTGAGATGAGAGAAAGGCAGGACAAGGTGTGTCCACCTGCCAGATTGGAAAGGTCAGACAGTCCCATTGGGGTAGGGGAAGGGGAGAGATAGAGTCATAGAGATGTACAGCATGGAAACAGACCCTTCGATCCAACCTGTCCATGCTGATCAGATATCCTAGCCCAATCTAGTCCCACCTGCCATCCCTCCAAACCCTTCCTATTCATATACCCATCCAAATGCCTCTTAAATATTGCAATTGTACCAGCCTCCACAACATCCTCTGGCAGCTCATTCCATATACGTACCACCCTCTGTGTGAAAACGTTACCCCTTAGGTCTATTTTATATCTTTCCCCTCTCACCCTAAACCTATGACCTCTCTTTCTGGACACCCCGACCACAGGGAAAAGACTTTGCCTATTTACCCTATCCATGCCCCTTATAATTTTGTAAACCTCTATAAGGTCATCCCTCAGCCTCCGACGCTCCAGGGAAAACAGCCCCAGCCTGTTCAGCCTCTCCCTGTAGCTCAAATCTTCCAGCCCTGGCAACATACTTGTAAATCTTTTCTGAACCCTTTCAAGTTTCACAACATCTTTCCATTAGGAAGGAGACCAGAATTGCACGCAATATTCCAACAGTGGCCTAACCAATGTCCTGTACAGCCGCAACATGACCTCCCAACTCCTGTACTCAACACTCTGACCAATAAAGGAAAGCATACTAAACCCCTTCTTCACTATCCTATCTACCTGCAATTCCACTTTCAAGGAGCTATGAACCTGCACTCCAAGATCTCTTTGTTCAGCAACACTCCCTAGGACCTTACCATTAAATGGATAAGTCCTGCTAAGATTTGCTTTCCCTAAATACAGCACCTCGCATTTATCTGAATTCAACTCTATTTGCCACTTCTCAGCCCATTGGCCCATCTGGTCCAGATCCTGTTGTAATCTGAGGTAATCCTCTTCGCTGTCCACTACACCTCCAATTTTGGTGTCATCTGCAAACTTACTAACTGTACCTCTTATGCTCACATCCAAATCATTTATGTAAATGACAAAGAGTACACAACCCAGCACCGATCCTTGTGGCACTCCACTGGTCACAGGCCTCCATTCTGAAAAACAACCCTCCACCACAACCCTCTGTCTTCTACCTTTGAGCCAGTTCTGTATCCAAATGGCTAGTTCACCCTGTATTCCATGAGATCTAACCTTGCTAATCAGTCTCCCACGGGGAACCTTGTCGAACACCTTACTGAAGTCCATATAGATCACATCTACCGCTCTGCCCTCATCAATCCTCTTTGTTACTTCTTCAAACAACTCAATCAAGTTTGTGAGACATGATTTCCATGCACAAAACCATGTTGACTATCCCTAATCAGTCCTTGCCTTTCCAAATACATGTATACACTTTCCCTCAGGATTCCCTTCAACAACTTGCCCACCACTGAGGTCAGGCTCACTGGTCTATAGTCCTTGGCTTGTCCTTACCACCCTTCTTAAACAGTGGCACCACGTTTGCCAACCTCCAGTCTACTGGCACCTCACCTGTGACTATTGATGATACAAATATCTCAGCAAGAGGCCCAGCAATCACTTTTCTAGCTTCCCAGAGTTCTAGGGTACACCTGATCAGATCCTGGGGAGTTATCCCCTTTTCCCGTTTCAAGACATCCAGCACTTCCTCCTCTGTAATCTGGACATTTTGCAAGATGTCACCATCTATTTCCCTACAGTCTATATCTTCCATATCCTTTTCCACAGTAAATACTGATACAAAATATTCATTTAGTATCTCCCCCATTTTCTGCATCTCCACACAAAGGCCGTCTTGCTGATCTTTGAGGGGCCCTTTTCTCTTCCTGGATACCCTTTTGTCCTTAACGTATTTGTAAAAACTCTTTGGATTCTCCTTAATTCTATTTGCCAAAGCTATCTCATGTCCTCTTTTTACCCTCCTGATTTCCCGCTTAAGTGTACTCTTACTGCCTTTATACTCTTCTAAGCATTCACTCGATCTATCCTGTCTATACCTTTTTTTTAACCAAACCCTCAATATCTTTAGTCATCCAGCATTCCCTATACCTCTCAGCCTTTCCTTTCACCCAGACAGGAATATACTTTCTCTGGATTCTTGTCTCGTGGTGACAGACAATGTTACAAATAAAGCTAAAAGAAGGTTGGAAGCTGCAGACCTTAAAGATGAGGTGTTGTTCCTTCAGTTTACACTGTGATTCACTGGAACACTGCAGCATGCTGAGGACTGACACGTGACAGTGGGGTGTGTAGGAAGGGTACAGTGCTGGGGGAGAAAGGATGTTGATAGTTCAGCTTAAGTAAACTCCAAACCTCCCCCCTACACCCCATTATTGCATAAATGCTGCCTCCTCTACACTTCACTTCAGCTCTAATGAATAGTCAGCTAGAATTAGCTTGCTTTCTCTCCATGGATACTGCCTGACCCACTGTGATCACCAGCATTTTTTGTTTTCAGTCTCTCTTTCTGATCTTTAAATCTGTCACTCTGTTACTTTCTTCCTAAATGAGAATTATTAACCACTTCTCTCTGTCTCTGTCTCTTCCTGATGAAGGTTCTGCACTCTCTCTCTTTCTGATGATTAACTTATTTTCTCTTTCTGATGAGTAATACTCCTGTTTGCGTGATTAATTCTCTCTTTTGTTCTGATAATTTCCAGCTCCTCTCTCTCCCTCTCAGATATCCAAGAGCTGTTTGACACAGTGCCACACAATGAACTGACCAGCAAAGAACTGACTGAGTGAGGAAACAGTAATTGTTAATAGATGCTTTCTGGAGCTCCCCTGGAACCAGGGTTGAGACTCCAACTTTTCCTGATATGTATTAATTACCCAGAACCTAGGGTACAAGGCACATTTTCAAAGCTTGAAGATGATAAAAAGATTGAAAACTTTGTAACCTGAGGAAGAAAGTACAGCATTCAAAAAGACATTGAATAACTCGTGTATTTATATTTCTGTACAATGAATGGATTGAGCTGGCAAGGGACATACTCGTGAAGTTAAACGCAGAGGAATGTGAAGTAGTTCAATTTGGTCAAAAGAACATAGAGAAACAATGTAAACTAAAGGGCACAATTCCAAAGGCGGGTGCAGGAACAGAGAAACTTTGTATATATGTCCATAAATCATTGAAGCAGGACAGATTGAGAAAGTAGTTCCTAAAACATACAATATCTTAGACTTTACTAATAGGGCCAGGCATTCTAAGAGCAAGGACTTTATGTTGATTTGTATGAGACATTAGTTCAGCATCAGCAGAGTTCTGAATGTCACACCTTAGGAAGAAAGGAAGTGCATTGGAGAAAGTGCAGAAAAATTCATGAAAATGGTTTCAGGAATAGGGAACTTCAGTCACGAAGACAACATGGAGAAGTTGGGACTCTTGACTTGGAGAAAGGAGGACAGAAAGGAAATCCGAGAGAATTATTCAAAATTATGAGGGTCTGGACATAGGAAAAACTGAGAATGGACAGGTTGGTGGACATGGGGAGAACGGAGATTTAAAGTACTTGACAAAAGGAGAAAAAAACAATATCAGGAAGAACTTCACATAACGAGTGGCTCAAGTCTGGAATGGTCTGCCTTCCTGGGTGGTGGAGACATTCAAATGGAACTAGAGTTTAATTTGTAAAGGCAGAATGTACAGGATTATGAGGAAATGATAAAGAATATCATTGAGTGAATTGCTCATCGAGAGAGGAAGTGCAGACATGATGAGCTGAATGACCTTCTTTTACAATATATCAACTCTGAGGCTTTGTGTTTCTTTTTCAGATGATTAACACCCTTTCACTTTTTTTGTTGTTACTCTACAGGCCAGTCACAAGGATGTCTATTGGGATGATAGGAGCTGCTGTGGCATTCTGTATCACTGGGATTGTTCAGGTACAGATTCAGGTGAGACTTGGTTTGATTCAGTGGGAAGCTACAGCTTGTTTTACAGCTTTCACTTAATTATTTGTACATTTTGGGCAGACTATTTATACATTACAGATTTAATGTGGAGACGCCGGTGTTGGACTGGGGTGGACAAAATTAAAAATCACACAACACCAGGTTATAGTCCAACAGGTTTATTTGGAAGCACTAGCTTTCGGACCGCTGCTCCTGCAGGTACCTGACGAAGGAGTGGTGCTCCGAAAGCTAGTGCTTCAGATAAACCTGTTGGACTGTAACCTGGCATTATAGATTTAATTGATTACAGAAGGTGGTGTCTATACATTGTAGAATTAAGAGACATATTTTATCCATATGACTAGACTGGAGCATTTAGTGGGAACATTGCAGAGGGGATTTTATTCTGTATCTAACCCTGTGCAGAAACCATCCTGGGAGTGTTTGATGGAACAGGGTAGAGGGAGATTTACTCTGTATCTAACCGATGCCACACATAACTTGGGAGAATGACATCTTTACCTCGGTGAACTCAATGTCTAATGATGAAGAGCTGGTGCACTGGTTAGTAGAGCACAGTACCAATCCCACATTCTTGGAACATTTTGATTTAGAAGTTTTCCATTGACAGCTTGAGTTATGATCCACTACTTCACGCCAACAACCAACCTGGCTCTCTCTCCCGCCAAACACATTTAGTGCCAGAAACAACAGCTATGGATAGTAAATTCTGAGTTACATTGTGGTGGAGGTTGCAGCAAGGAGACTGATAAAAGTAGGTGGAACTGAATGGCTTTAGACAAGCAATGTAGAAACCTCAAAACTTATTCTAATGTTTGATAAGGATTTTTCTTCTCAGAAATGGCAGGTTTCACCTCCACCAAATGGCATGACTGGACTAAAAATATTTAATGGAGCACCTTGTCAATTCAGCATTGACTTCTTCAAGAATCACATTACAATGGACCCACAAATGGTAAGAATGCATTCTGTTATAACTTATTGTTCATTTCCTTAACATTATCATCAAAGAAAACCAAGGGGACAATGATAAGATGGCCAGACACTGCACAAAGAACTGACGCTACTTTTCAAAGTGAACATTGATGCACAAAGTTGGAAGTACTCATATTCACTCACAGCCACATTCTTTTCCTATTTGTTGCTCAAATGCTTAAAGAACAAATAATTTGGGAAATGTAGTGTTTTACCCACAATAAGCACTGTTTAGCACTGCCTCAAGATAAATCAGGATACCAATGTTTATCTTGTTAGACGCTACTAACAATCTGGTAACCTTTGAGCTGAGGGCCCATAAGAGCCACGTTCTATTCTCACTGCCATCTTGTGACTGATGTGAGAGCTACAAAATTGCATGGAATTACTGCACTGAGATAGGCCACTCAGCACAAAAGCTCAGATATTTCAGCTCCACAGGAGCATCTTTTCACAAGACGTATTCTCACTTGGTCAAACTTATCATTTCTACTTCCCTGAAATGGATTGGCAGTAATCACCTCAGCCACTCCACAAGGTCATGAGTTCCACATATTAGACACCCCTCCGTTCATTCAGAGGTATCTCCTGAGTTTCCTGTTTGATACATCAGTTACTATCTTAAGGTCATAGGAAATAGGAACAGGAGTAGGTCCTTTGGCCCCTTTATCCTGCTCCACCACACAGTAGGATCATGGCTGATCTGTCATTCCTCTCCGGCCTCCAGTTTTTTTTTTAACTTACTACACATTGAAGCATCCTGTTGATGTTATTCTCTATGTCAATGGACGTCCCCATAACTTTGTAACATTTCAATCAAGGCTTCACTTTCTTAAAGGCAAAGGAAGGAAACTTATAGTTTCTGCAAATTTCAAAATCCCCACTGTAGTCACCCAGCTTTGGCCATCACCTGTAAGTGAAGCTAAATCCAATATGAAGCAGGACAGTACTTTCAGCCCTGATTCATTGAAAGTTTGAAATGCCAATATCTGCACATTTAATGAAGGAAAACGAGTAATTTCTTCTCACAATCCTGTTCACACTTTGGAACAGATCAGGCAGTTTTACTTGTTATTGCCTCAGAATTATCATGCATACAAACTTCACTTCAGGCGCTATTTTATATGGATGTTCCCAGCCAGTGAATGTCAGATCAGCTCACTATGACTGAAAGGTCTTATAGATGGGCCCCAAGGTCTTATAGATGTTGGAACAGAATCCCTGTGTTATCATCAGTGTCAGAAACCTGCCTTTCTTTAATTGAGGATGTTGAGGCCAATTATTACTACTCCTTCTAGCTTGCAAACCCGCACACCCCATCCACTAAGGTCTACTTATCACTC
Source organism: Chiloscyllium punctatum (assembly GCF_047496795.1). Taxonomy (NCBI): domain Eukaryota; kingdom Metazoa; phylum Chordata; class Chondrichthyes; order Orectolobiformes; family Hemiscylliidae; genus Chiloscyllium; species Chiloscyllium punctatum. The sequence continues at coordinate 65,523,276 of NC_092780.1, read as the reverse complement.
TTGGTCCATTCTGGCATACTTTAAAACACCACTTTTACAGGGCAACTGGGGATGGATAATATAGCTTCATAGAATCCTGAGATCAAAAGGGAATAGCCTTGCCCACAGATATCAGATGGCTGTGTACCATTTCTGTCATTCGCTGCTGTCACAGCAACCAGTGTTTACGATGAGCAGAAAATAAGCTGAATTTACTTGCCGAATTCCACTAACTTATTTCTTTTCAGTTTTCTGACAGTTACCTTGTGCCCATCGATACCTTCATGTTCCACATTGTTCCAGTGAACTGTACGGTTCCCCAGCGGCCTTTAGACATAAATGTCACTATGGACTCAGAGACCAGCAGTACATTGTTCATGGTACGAGATTCTAAAACCAGTGAACTCATCCTCAAACAGGTGAGAAGGAAGAAATAACAGGTCAGCAGTAAAAATGAACCATTTTTATTGTCAGTGTTCTGGGCATTGGTGACTCTGACAATATTTGTTTCCCATTGGAGATGTATGCATCCAGGCAAGTGCAAAGTATTCCATTAAACTGCTGACCTGTGTTTGTTGATGGTTGAAAGGTTTTGAGAATTCAGGAGGTGAGTTACTGGCCAGAAAAATCATAGACTCTGACCTGTTCATTTTTTAAAAACTTATTTTTTCATGGAGTGTGAATGCCAACATTTATGAGGGGACAGTTCCAGCAACACTCAAGAAGCTTGACACTGTCCAGGAACAATCAGCCTGCTTGTTTGGCACAACATCCACAAGATGGGTGGCACGGTGGGTCAGTGGTTAGCACTGCTGCCTTACAACACCAGGGTCCCAGGTTCAATTCCAGCCTCAGGCGACTGTCTGTGGAGTTTGCACATTCTCCCCGTGTCTGTGTGGGTTTCCTCCGGGTGCTCTGCTTTCCTCCCACAGTCCAAAGATGTGCAGGTCAGGTGAATTGGCCATGCTAAATTGCTCATAGTGTTGGGTGCATTTGTCAGAGGGGAAATGGGTCTGGGTAGGTTACACTTCGGAGGGTCGGTGTGGACTGGTTGGGCCGAAGGGCCTGCTTCCACACTGTAGGGAATATAATCTAAGCTAATCATTCACTCCTTGTACCACTGACGCTCAGTAACAGCAGTGTGTACTATCTACAAGATGCACTGCAGAAATTCACCAAAGATCCTCAGACAGCACCTTCCAAACCCACAACCAATTCCATCCAGAAGGACATGGGCAGCAAATACACGGGAACACTGCCCCCTATAAATTCCTCTCCAAGCTACACACCATCCTGACTTGGAAATGTATCACTGTCCCTTCAATGTTGCCTGGAATTTTTGGAATTCCCTCCCTAAGGGCATTGTGGGTCAACCTACAGCACATGGATTACAGTGGTTCAAGAAGGCAGATCACCCCCACCTTCTCAAGGGCAGCTAGGATGGGTAATAAATGCTGGCCCAGCCGGGATGGAATAAAAAAGGAATTGCTAACTGCTCTTGAATTGAGTGGCTTACTCAGTTATTTCAGTTTAAGAGTTAACCATATTGCTGTGAGTCCGGAAATTCAAGTGGGCCAGACCAGGTAAGGACAGCAGATTTCCTTCCTTAAACAATCATTTATTCTGATTATGGCTGAACAAACACTTCACTTGATGTGAAGGTGCTGGTGTTGGACTGGGGTGGACAAAGTTAAAAATCTCACAACACCAGGTTAGAGTCCAACCTTTTAAAGCGCTGCTCCATCATGAAGTAGCTAGTGGGCCAGGATCCTACACCACTACCACCTGATGAAGGAGCAGTGCTCTAAAAACTAGTACTTCCAAATAAACCTGTTGGACTATAACCTGGTGTTGTGTGATTTTTAACTTTAAATAGAGCTGTTGGACTAAAACCTGGTGTCATGTGACCTCTGACATTTTACCCACACTGTCCTGATAACTCTTTATTGATAAATAGGAATCTATCAATTGTTACCTTAAACATAATTTAAGATTGAACCTCCACAGTCCTCTGTAGTAAAGATATATATCATATTTCACATGTTTCTTAGTAAAATAATTTATCCTCATCTCAGTCCTGAAAAGCATCCCTCATTTATTTTAAATTGTGCCTCTCTGGTTCCAGACTTCACATCTTACCTGCATCTACCTTGTCTATTCCTCTAAGTATTTTGTAAGTATCAATGACATCACCTCTCGTTCTTTGAAACTGTAGAGAATACAGGCCCAGTTTGCCCAGGCTCTGTCTTCAGAGGGCTGTTCCATCATCCAGGAACAAATCTGGTGAACCTTTGTTACACTCCTCCTCTTTCCTGTAAAAGGAGACCAAAATTGCACATTGTGCTCTTGGTGTAGTCTAACCAAGTTCCTATACAATCAAGACACAACTTCACTACTCCTGTACTCAAATCCTCTTGCAATAAAGGTTAACATTCCACTAGCCTTCCTAGTAGCATGTTGAACCTGCATATTAGCCTTCAGTGACTTAAAGATAAGGATATTCAAGTCCATTTGCATATCTATAGTTTCTTGAGAACAGGGTGGAAATCCAGCTGGATTCTTACAACAACTAATGAGACCATTACTGAGATTAAATTTATATTCCAGATTTATTAATTTCATTTCAATTCCACCAGTTACCACGTGAAACTTGAATCTGTTCCACATAGCATTAGCTTGGGCTGCTGGAGGACTAATCCAATGACCTTACCACTATGTCACAGTCTCCCCAAACCGCAGCCACTGTATTTGTAAGGCTAGTCCAGTTCTGATGTTCGTCAGGGGGAAGTCAGTAGTGCTAATGCCACTGAGAGTTTTATAACCAGGTGAGAAGCATTAAACTGACTTTTCAACCTTCTTGAATTGCAAGAAAGCTTTTAAGTTCTTTTTAGCAGAAGGCTTTGCCACTTTCAAGTTAAAATAGTTTCTTTCCAGTATTAGTTCACAATCACAAGGCTTTCTTGATTTAAAAAAAGTGTTTATTTCCTGCTAACCCTTAGAAAATATGTGCAATGAATGTGTAATGTCAAGTGTACAGTCTTTATGCACCAGCACACAGGCACTTACACAGACATGCGAGACATAATTAAGAGCAATATAGTTGGTACAAAGGAAGATAAAGGAACCTACACATTACAGACCTTCTGGTTGTCCTTGACACATAAGGCTCTAACCTGAAACCACAATTGGTTAGTTGATTGGACCATCACCTATAGAAAATATTGCATTTGTCTTTAAGTTCTGGTTTCAGTGTTATCATCAGGCAGTTTTGATTTGTTGAAAAGCGGAGATAGAGAGACAGCCTTTGCCAAACTGTGTTCAATGCTGCAGTCAATGACCCATCTCCTCTTGGTCTGTCTTAAACACCTTGAAATACAAGCTGGCTGTGCATTCCCTGTGTGATCCTCTTATTGTGTCCAGGCTTGATAACTATAGGCAATGTATCATCTCCAAAATGTGCAGATTCTCGTAATGGTATGAATCGAGTAGAAGTGAAGATGTATTGATGCCTCCCACGGAGATGTGGGCTAGTTTCATTACCTTTGGGAAGATAGTTTTAGCTCAGACTGTCCTTAGTTTAATCCATGCTGGTTTTATAAAGCTTGGCCAACCTTGGTGTGTCCAGAGATCTCTTTTGACAATTGAACTCGGTGCTTTTGGTCCTTTTCGAAACCATTTCAATTCGTGAAAGTACCAGGAATTAAAATCAGGATGATGAAATTCTTCAAATTCTATATTCTTCAATATTCAAATTCTACATTCTATATTCAAATTCTTCAAATTTTATATCATTGAGAAAAATGTCAAAAGAAGGTGGTATAATTCTCTCTTGTTAGAGGTGGTCATTGTCTGGTAGGGGCAGCATAAATGTTACTTGCCACACAAGCCTGACTCTGTCTTGCAGTATCTGAAGATTCATGGATGGCACTGAATAGATTAGATTAGATTACTTACAGTGTGGAAACAGGCCCTTCGGCCCAACAAGTCCACACCGCCCCGCCGAAGCACAACCCACCCATACCTCTACATCTACCCCTTACCTAACACTACGGGCAATTTAGCATGGCCAATTCACCTGACCTGCTCATCTTTGGACTGTGGGAGGAAACCGGAGCACCCGGAGGAAACCCACGCAGACACAGGGAGAATGTGCAAACTCCACACAGTCAGTCGCCTGAGGCGGGAATTGAACCCAGGTCTCCGGCGCTGTGAGGTCGCAGTGCTAACCACTGTGCCACTGTGCCGCCCATTTGTGTGCATTTGACAGCAAACATGCCGAATTCTGATCTTATAATAGAGAGAAAGTCATTCCTGATGCAGTTGTAAATGGTTGGGCCTAGGACACTGCCCTGACTAACTCCTGCAGTGATGTCCTGAGACTTGGGTTGTTCACCTGGCCAGTTGTTTATGAGGCCATTTAGCCCTGATTACCACTTGTTGCGTACACTGTTTTGCAAGCAGTTAATCCTGTGTTACAGCTCCATCAGCTTGAGCCCCCTCATGCACATATGTCTGGGACTGCTCTTGGCATGCTCCCCTGGACCCTTCACTGAACTGGGATTCCCCTGGCTTGATTGTAGTGATGGAGTAAGGGATATGCCAGACCATGAGGTTGTGCTTTTGCATCCTGGATGACCAGGTTTGAGTTTCTAGTCCTGTTCTGTGCCATAAATGTGTTATATACCATTTATCACAGTTAACAGTGCCACACAACATGATGGAGGGTAGTTTGGATGTGAAGATAGCATGAGGGAGGCAGAGTGGCCACTCCTATCCCAACTGCGATAGACAGGTGTGTCTGCAGCCATTATGTGGATCAAATAAAACAGGTTTTTCCATTTTTTTGGTTCCTTCACCGTCTGCCACAGATCCAACTTGGCAACTGTGAATTTAAGGACACAGCCAGCTCAGCCAACAATGATGGAACCTAGCAAGTTTTGGTGATGGACATTGGAATTTTTTACTCTATTCTTATGCCTCTCTCATCACCCAATGACAGCCAGAGTCAAGGTTGAGGGCTCCCACTGTAACTCCCACCCAACTGTACAGCACTGTGTCACTCACTACATCTGGTGGGTCTGCTCTGTTGATGGTCTAGGTCATACCCAGGATGATGCTGATGGGATCTGGACATTGTCTCCAAGATTTGATTCAGTGAGGATTACTGTATCAAGCTGTTGCTTGACTCGTCTGTGGGACTGCTTCCCCCAATCTCTCCAGATGTTAGTGAGGAGACTTTCAGGGCTGACACGGCTGGATTTGTCATTGTTGTTTCTCGTGCCTAGGTCAATACTGAGTGATCCCTCTGGTTCCAATACCTTGGTGTGGTTTGATACAACAGGGGAGTCTGCGGGGCCATTTCAGAGGGATTTCAGAGTCACTTTAAATAAGAATCAGTTAAGAGTTTTCTACATGTTAAGCCCATGCTGGACTCATCCTGGTAGTGTTTGATGGGAATTATAGAAGGAGCTTTACTCTACCAACTCTGCACTGTTCTTGTCCTGGGAGTGTTTGATGAGGACAGTGTAGAGGGAGCTTTACTCTGTATCTAACCTTGTTCTTCCCTTGCCCTGGAAGTGTTTGATGGGGACAGTGTAGAAAAGCTCTACTCTGTGTCTAACCCTGCGCTGTTCCTGTCCTGGGAGAGTTTGACGGAGACAATGCAGAGGGAGCTTTCCTCTGAATCTAAACCCAAGCTGTCCTGGGGTATTTAATGGGGACAGTGTAGAAGAGCTTTACTCTGAATCTAACCTCGTGTAGTCCCTGTTCTGGGAGTATTTGATGAGGGCAGCATGGAGTTTACTTTGTATTGAACTTGATTTTCAATCCCGTTATTATAGCAATATTTGTGGTTATTGTTATTCCTCCAGATTCCTGACAACAGTGTGAAGGTTTTGGATAATTCAGCTCTGGTACGGTATGTGATTTTCTGAACTTGGATGTATTGCTTACTGAAGATGGTCACTGTAGAAGAGATCTGCATGTACTGGGGAATTGCAGAGGGTATCCACATGAATTGAGGCATTGTAGAGGGTTCCTGCATTTATTGAGACAATATCTACATCTACTTTGGAATTGCACATTAGCACAAAGTGCTGATGTGATTGGAGTATAATGCACAGGAAAGCTGGATATACCGGCGAAGTTAGATATTAAACTGCATCATATCAGATCTAGGATATCCTGCAGAAGTTTCTGAAGGTAATTATTTGAAATGAAATCTGTTCAGATTCACCTGCGGAAGATGGTGGGACTTGAAGCCAGGCCTGGTAGCTCAATCATTGAGGTATGACCACAAGAGGCCTCACCCTCAGGGTAGACACTGTCGAAACAACCTGGTTATTACATACCTCTGGAGCAGGTGGAACTTTAACCCAGGCCTCTTAACTCAGAGGGAGGGACACCACCACTGCGGCACACGAGCCTGCAACCTCAGGGTAGTGCACTAGCCCAACCACCTTCAGTTGCTTCACCAATGACACTCCTCCTGTCATGAAGTGGAGGTGTTTGCTGCTGATTGCACAATGTTCAGCACGGTTGAATTGCTGGCAGGAATTATAATGAAAAGGCCTCAGAGTAAATATAGTTGGTGAATGAATGTACCTTCAGTGGATCCAGTGTAGTAGGCAGCAGCTATGGAGGTAATTAGTTCATCACCTGCTAATTAGATCCAAATGATTGCTTGGATTACAAAGTGTTGCACATCAATCGATTGTATCATCTACAGGATTTTTCCTGTGCTGGAAATACCAGATACCAGCAGCAACAAATCTCTGAGGTTGACGTGTGAACCAGACGCTGGTAAAGACCTGGAAGTCAGGCCATTTGACCCATCACTCTACACACCTGTACGACCCGGCAGGTAAGAAATGTACGATGCACTGTGTTACTAGATTGTTAATTCGATCTTCTCCCCTGTCCTCATACCCATCACTTGAAAACACAGAAACAAAGTTATGTCCACAATTCTCCCATCATCATCCATTCTTATGCTGTAAAGTGTTTGCAGCTTGCATCATCTGCTCATTCCCATTTTAATTGCACTTTCCAGATATTTTCAGACCTATTTCCAATTTATATTTGCTTTCCTCTATGAAAAGTAATAATTTGAAGGCTGTTTCATGCTTCTTCAAATGAGCTATCTCTCAGTAACATTTCCAAGTGAGTTACTCTGTGTCTCGTTGCTTTCAGTGTTGCCCTGTTCCTGACTGATCTTTATTACTATTTCTGAGACTGGGATAAAGGAAGAATTTCTTCTGACAGAGGGTTGTTAGTCTTTGGAATTCTCCACGCCAGACCTGTGGAGGTTGGGTCCTGGAAGAGTTAGAAAGATTTTTGATCAACAAGGGAATTCGGTTTTATAGGAGACAGACCAGAAAGTGGAGTTACGGTCACCATCAGACCAGCTAAAATCTTACAGAACGGCAGAGAGGACTTGATGGGCTGAATGACCTAATCCTGCTCCTACCCAGATGGAGAAACCAGTAAAAAATCAGTAATACTTGGAAATGAAGATACTGGTCGCACTGGAATTCCAGCATTCATCATTTGCAAGTTTTACTGGCTTCTGTTTCTGGGTACGTCATATGCTCCTATGATTTTTGGAGAATAATCTGTAAGGTTGTCACTTCCTGGACTGCCAAATTCCATTCGCTCAGTTAGAATATTATCCTGGCAATTCTGAAAGATATAAACTGACCGTAAGGGTGTATGTTCACACTGGGACCGGGATATCATACTGTTTTAACTTCATTTGTGCAGATTCTTTTACCACCTTAACCTTAAATGATTGGATTAATTAAGCACTGAGTTAGAAGCTACGTAGATGATCACTGACACAGCGACATAGAAGTACAAAGACTTGGATATTCTGGTGGGTAATTTCAATTCCACCAGGTTACTTCCAAGTAGTAAATTGGTGAGGAATTACACTGGCCCCAAAGTTGGCTGGGAAAACTCAACAAGGCCAGAGTTGTTGGGACTCTGTTGAATTGGATGGCTGGACTTTGTAATAATTTCAGTTTGAGGCACTGCAGCTAGACAGCTAGTGGGTTGGTTGGCTGCAGAGTGGGCTTGGCAGGAGGACAGTGTCAGGGAAACTCAAGACAGTCTCCAGCACTCGAGAGAGAGAGTGAGAGAGAGGAGTGAGAGATCTGGGCTTGTCAGAAGCTCTGGTGAGGCAAGGTAGATTCCCAAACACCGGTGGGGATGAAGAGCGACCTGTGAAGGGGCAGCTAGGACATTGTAGGCTTCTGTGAGGAGCGGATCAAATGGAGGAGATGTCTTCTGGTTGATATACCTAAAAAAAAACAATTACCTGCTTGACCCAGAAGCTCCAGTGTCCATTTTCCAGAGGCTTGAGGAGCTTAAATGTGACTGTCAAATTTCTTATATCCTTATGTATGGCTAGTCACTCTCTATCATAATATTTCCTTCATGCCAAAATGATTGAAACCAAGAGGTATAAATCCGACATCTTGCTTTCGATTTATACCCCATATACTTGACCTACTTAGTTTGGCTCATTGTTCTCCTGACTCCTGTTTAACAAAAATATTTTGTTTGAATTATAAGGAGGGACTGAATAGGTTGACACATTTTTCCCTGGTGTGTAGGGCACGAGAGATGACCTTAAAGAGGTTTAGGAAATCACAAGGGGCATAGATAAGATGACTAGCCAAGGTCTTTTCCCCAGGGTAGGGGAGTCCAAAATTAGAGGGCAAAGGATCAGGGTGAGAGGGGAAAGGTTTAAAAAGGACCTGAGTGGTAACGTTTTTCACACAGAAGGTGTTCATATAAGGGAATGAGCTGCCAGAGGAAGTGGTAGAGGTGGGTACACTTAAACATTTGAAAGACATTTGGACAGGTACATGGATAAGAAAGGTTTAAAGGGATATTGACCAAACACAGGCAAATGGGACTGGTTCAGTTTAGGAAATTTGTTCAGCATGGACAAGTTGGGCCGAAGGGCCTGTTTCCATGCTGTATAACTCTATGACTATGACAAGCAACAGCGTAGACTGATTTGGCCAACGTGTTGTTTCTCTGTTACACTTTCTATGTAGTTCTTTGTAACAGACAACAATCCAAATCCAAAACTCATATATACTAACATGTAGATGCAAATAATATCCACAAATGTACATAGTAATATTTTGTTATGCAGTAACATTAGACAGATGAGCATAAACAATTCACACGCACACAACATGTCCACTCACCCATCCACATATTATGATAGCTATACAAACTCACTCAAATGAGCAGCCTTATTTCGGTCTGAATCAATGCTAATTTTGTACAGTGAGAGCCTTTGAAGTGCTTTCAGACAGACTATTACTAATCCTTCGCCCTGATGCAGCTATGTTTTATGTGTTCCTTTACCTTAGGTGTTCTTTACAGCTCTCAGGAGTTGGGCCAAGTTTTCTCCATGTTGAAGGAGAGGTTGAACTGAAGGATGGGGGTGTTTATACTATTGCTGTATATCAGGCTAATCACACTGACAACGTAAGTATTACCGAGGGGGTCAGAGTGCACAGCTCTCTTCCAGTGCATCGGGTTACATCCCTGGTCTGCTCCTGTGTCTGGAACGCCCACGTTTTCTCCATTCATGCTGAAGGTGAACCAAGTTTAATTTCCTCCTTCATGTGAAAGAATCTTCAGAAAAATAATCTCTTCTAAAGCCCGAGTTTGCCTTAGACTCGAGTACTGCTCCCATAACTGAGGAGGTCATTCTAATACCTCTCAAAGTTTAGACAGGGCATAAGGAAAAGTCAATTTTTCACCTCTGCCCTTCAGTATCAGTGGTGAAATTTCTTGTTTGCTGTATGAGCTTTATCTTGCCAAAATGATCGCTACTATTGCGGTTATTGCTCCTTCTGTTCTTTTAAAATTTATTTACAGTATGTGGGTGTCACTGGCTAGGCCAGCATTTATTGCCCAGAGGGCTTTGATTTCTCATCTCCTTCCAGCAACATTCAAGTCTCTTCAGTCTGTAATATCGTTTAAAGGGAAACTGAATCAATGTTTGAAGAAGAGATGAATAATTGTTAACGTGAAGTGAAACTAATTGGGGGATTGAGGGCTAGAATTGGTATGGTGAGGCAAATGGTCTCCTTCTTTGTTGTAAAGATCTATATTTGATTCTAAACTTTTCTTTGTTCTTTTAAAGTTGACAATAATGGAAAATTCAGGATTCTTACTACATACCACTGTGTCTTTTACTCTCTGAAACTCTATGGGGCTGAACCTTACATAGTTTTTGGTTAAGGTTGAATTGTTTTTAGCTTCTTGGGGAGTTTTAACTACACAGCCTAACAAGTTTTCTTACCCTATTTTACCAAACTCTACATTAATTAGCTTCATATAATATAGAACATTACAGCGCAGTACAGGCCCTTCAGCCCTCGATGTTGAGCCGAACTGTGGAACTAATCTGAAGTCCATCTAACCTACATTATTTCATTCTCATCCGTATGCCTATCCAATGACTATTTAAATGCCCTAAAGTTGGTGAGTCTACTACTATGGCAGGCTGAGTATTCCACACTCCTACTACTCTCTGAGTAAAGAAACTACCTCTGATATCTGTCCTATATCTATCACCCCTCAATTTAAAGCTTTGTCCCCTCATGCTAGCCATCACCATCAGAGGAAAAAGGCTCTCACTGTCCACCCTATCTAACCCTCTGATTATCTTATATGTCTCAATTAAGTCACCTCTCAACCTTCTTCTCTCTAATGAAAACAGTCCCTCAGCCTTTCCTCATAAGACCTTCCCTCCATACCAGGCAACACCCTAGTAAATCTCCTCAGAACCCATTCCAAAGCTTCCACATCCTTCCTATAATGCGGTGACCAGAAGTGTATGCAATATTCCAAGTGCGGCTGCACCAGAGTTTTGTGCAGCTGCAGCATGACCTCATGGTTCTGAAACTCAATCCCTCTGCTAATAAAAGCTAACACACCATATACCTTCTTAACAACCCTATTAACCTGGGTGGCAACGTTCATGGATCTATGTACTTGGACACTCTGCTCATTTACACTTTACCAAGAATCTTACCATTAGCCCAGTACTCTGTATTCCTGTTACTTCTTCCAAAGTGAATCACCTCACACTTTTCCACATTAAACTTCATTTACCACCTCTCAGCCCAGCTCTGTAGTGTATGTCCCTCTGTAACCTGCAACATCCTTTGTCACAATTCACAACTCCTCCGACCTTAGTGTTATCTGCGAATTTACTGACCCATCCTTCTATGCCCTCATCCAGGTCATTTATAAAAATGACAAACAACAGTGACCCCAAAACAGATCCTTGTGGTACACCAATAGTAATTGAACTCCAGGATCAATATTTCCCATCCACCACCACCCTCTGTCTTCTTTCAGCTTGCCAATTCCTGATCCAAACCACTAAATCACCCTCAATCCCATACCTCTGTATTTTGTGCAATAACCTACCGTGGGAAACCTTATCAAACACTTTACTAAAATCCATATACACCACATCAACCGCTTTACCCTCATCCATCTGTTTGGTCACCTTCTCAAAGAACTCAGTTGGGTTTGAGAGGCATGACTTAGCCTTCACAAAATCATGTTGACTATCCCTAACCAACTTATTCCTCTCTAGATGATTATAAATTCTATCTGTTATAACGCTTTCCAACACTTTACCCACAATTGAAATAAGGTTCACCGGTCTATAATTTCCAGGGTTGTCACTACTCCCCTTCTTGAACAAGGGAACAACATTTGCTATCCTCCAGTCTTTTGGCATGATTCCTATAGACAATGATGACATAAAGATCAAAGCCAAAGGCATGGCAATCTCCTCCCTGGCTTCCCAGAGAATCCTAGAATAAATCCCATCCGACCCAGGGGACTTTTCTATTTTTACACTTTCCAGAATTGCTAATACCTCCTCCTTATGCACCTCAATCCCATCTAGTCTCCTATCCTGCCTCTGTGGCATCTCTTCCATCCAATTTACAGGCCACCTTACTGTGCACCATCCCTGGAACAACTCGCTACTTAACAGGCATACACTAAAAGACTGGCATCCCCTTTTCCTGTTTCATCTTTAAAAGGTGATTGTGTTCCTGGATGAGCTCTGGGATTTCAAAGCTGCCCTATGTCAGTAATGGACGGATTCTGTATGTGATGGAGGAGGTGATGATGGTACAGCGATTCTGCGACAGGAACCTGGAAGTCCTGATCGAGGGGGAGATCCACAGGACAGGAGTCCTGTTCCTGGAGGACTGGCAAAGGAAGCTGTCCTATCAGACTCTGGTTTGAAGTTACCAGTCTGGTCAGAAAGAAGATCCCTTCTCTGCTTTGCCACATTCCTCGCTGCCACCTCACTCTCAGTCTATCCTTGCGACTACAGTCACCTCACCCACACTGTTGATGTAACACCTTCCCTTACTTGGTTTCCCCAGACTCCCACACCATAACCTTCTGTGCTTCCTCCCCAACTCCTTCGGAATACCTCATTCTGGCTCTCCTACGTGCAGCAGTGACAGCCACTGTCATCTCAGGTACCTGCTCAGGCCCAGGCAGGAGAGGAGCCTGTGGTATTGACAATCAGGGACTTCATCCACATGCACAGGGAGGGCCAGGGGCAGCAGGCTGGGCTGTGGGACACAACGGCCCTCATTGGCCAGAAGCTGCAGCAGTGCAGACAGTCATGCGACCGTCCAGCTGAAACCGTCTCTCCTTCCGGGTCTGCTGGAGGGGCGCATACGCCTGCACTCCATTGCCCCAGCCAGGACCAAAGGCAAAGGGTCAGGGGGACAGGAAACGTGTCTCACAATCCTGGTGTCCCATCCCTCACAAGGAGACAGGGCAGTGCTGGGAGGTACCTAGACCGTGGTGGTAACATATACCAGTCCCTCTGCACCTTCCTCTCAGGAGATTGTGGAGGTGGTAGGGCCCTTCACCAACACCCTGCCAACCCTTGGCTGTTCAAGTCGGGAGGATCAATTTGCCTCTGCCATGTCTGACACAAGTATCTAAGGTAAAAACAATGACTGCAGATGCTGAAAACCAAATACTGGATTAGTGGTGCTGGAAGAGCACAGCAGTTCAGGCAGCATCTAATAAGCAGCGAAATCGACGTTTCGGGCAAAAGCCATCTACCTCAGCCATGGAACCAGGGATTTCACTGAGACATAGTGCGAAGGAGAGAAAGAAGGAAAGTTATTGTGGGCATTTTGGTGACACAGGTGAAAAAGGTTGCGGTATATCACCATCAGTTTCTACATTAGTGTTCTTGATGTTATTATGGTCATGAATCCCTAGAAGAGTATAAAGGAAGTAGGAGTATACTTAAGAGGGAAATCAGGAGGGCAAAAAGGGGACATGAGATAGCTTTGGCAAATAGAATTAAGTAGAATCCAAAGGGTTTTTACAAATATATTAAGGGCAAAAGGGTAACTAGGGAGAGAATAGGGCCCCTCAAAGATCAGCAAGACAGCCTTTGTGTGGAGCCGCAGAAAATGGGGGAGATACTAAATGAGTATTTTTGCATCAGTATTTATTGTGGAAAAGGATATGGAAGATATAGACTGTAGGGAAATAGATGGTGGCATCTTGCAAAATGTCCAGATTACGGAGGAGGAGGTGCTGGATGTCTTGAAATGGGTAAAGGTGGATAAATCCCCAGGACTTGATCAGGTGTACCTGAGAACTCTGTGGGAAGGTAGAGACGTGATTGCTGGGCCTTTTGCTGAGATATTTGTATCATCAATAGTTACAGGTGAGGTGCCAGAAGATTGGAGGTTGGCTAACGTGGTGCCACAGTTTAAGAAGGACGGTAAAGACAAGCCAGGGAACTATAGTCCGGTGAGCCTGACCTCGGTGGTGGGCAAGTTGTTGCAGGGAATCCTGAGGGACAGTGTGTACATGTATTTGGAAAGGCAAGGACTGATTCAGGATAGTCAACATGGCTTTGTGCATGGGAAATCATGTCTCACAAACTTGATTGTGTTTTTTGAAGAAGTAACAAAGAAGATTGATGAGGGCAGAGCAGTAGATGTGATCTATATGGACTTCAGTAAGGCGTTCAACAAGGTTCCACATGGGAGACTGATTAGCAAGGTCAGATCTCATGGAATACAGGGAGAGCTAGCCATTGGGATACAGTTCTGGCTCAAAGGTAGAAGACAGAGGGTGGTGGTGGAGGGTTGTTTTTCAGACTGGAGGCCTGTGACCAGTGGAGTGCCACAAGGATAAGTGCTGGGTCGTCTACCTTTTGTCATTTACATAAATGATTTGGATACGAGCATAAGAGGGACAGTTAGTGAGTTTGCAGATGACACCAAAATTGGAGGTGTAGTGGACAGCGAAGAGGGTTACCTCCAATTACAACAGGATCTGGACCAGATGGGCCAATGGGCTGAGAAGTGGCAAATGAGTTTAATTCAGATAAATGTGAAGTGCTGCATTTTGGGAAAGCAAATCTTAGCAGGACTTATCCACTTAATGGTAAGGTCCTAGGGAGTGTTGCTGAACAAAGAGATCTTGGAGTGCAGGTTCATAGCTCCTTGAAAGTGGAGTCACAGGTAGATAGGATAGTGAAGAAGGGGTTTAGTATGCTTTCCTTTATTGGTCAGAGTATTGAGTACAGGAGTTGGGAGGTCATGTTGTGGCTGTACAGGACATTAGTTAGGCTACTGTTGGAATATTGCATGTAATTCTGATCTCCTTCCTATCAGAAAGATGTTGTGAAACTTGAAAGGGTTCAGAAAAGATTTACACGGATGTTGCCAGGGTTGGAGGATTTGAGCTACAGGGAGAGGCTGAACAGGCTGGGGCTGTTTTCCCTGGAGCGTCGGAGGCTGAGGGATGGCCTGAGAGATGTTTACAAAATTATGAGGGACATGGAGAGGATAAATAGGCAAAGTCTTTTCCCTGGGGTTGGGGAGTCCAGAATGAGAGGGCATAGGTTTAGGGTGAGAGGAGAAAGATATAAAAGAGACCTAAGGGGCAACGTTTTCATGCAGAGGGTGGTACGTGTATGGAATGAGCTGCCAGAGGATGTGGTGTACAATTGCAACATTTAAGAGGCATTTGGATGGATATGGGCCGGGTGCTGACAGGTGGGACTAGATTGGGTTGGGATATCTGGTCGGCATGGATGGATTGGACTGAAGGGCCTGTTTCCATGCTGTACATCTCTATGACTCTATATGACCCACCCTCTCGACCACCCTGGGAAAGATGTGCCCAGGCCCCTAATTGGAGCCTGTATATTTCCCAGACCACAGAGCTGTTCCTACAGAGCATGCAGACTGACTGGTCTGCATAGGCACGGAACTCATGACCAATAAAATACTGACTGGAAGCCTAACTGCGTCCAATCCTATGGACAGGAAACAGAGGCTGCCCTACACCTACTACGTGCTGAATGTTTGCTGCACACAGTGAGCTGGCGTCGCACACTGTCCTACAGCGAGAACCTCTTACGCTATTGAATTGAGTTAGCTTTATTGTCACATGTACTCAAGTGAGTATAGTAAAAAGTTTACAAGTCACCACTTACAGCACCATCTTGGGTATAAGTTGTATAAGTTCAGATTCTTCAATGCACTTTCTTACAAAGAAAAATTAGAAAAATAAAGAAATAAAAAGTCCAGAATTACAGATTATACAATTAAATTAGAAAATAGAGAAATAAAAAGTTTGGAATAGCAGTCCTTCCAACCCAGTCCACACTGGTACCTTGTCCCCAGTCCACACTGGTACCTTGCCCTCAGTCCACACTGGTACCTTGCCCTCAGTCCACACTGGTACCTTGTCCCCAGTCCACACTGGTACCTTGCCCTCAGTCCACACTGGTACCTTGCCCTCAGTCCACACTGGTACCTTGTCCCCAGTCCTCACTGGTACCTTGTCCCCAGTCCACACTGGTACCTTGTCCCCAGTCCACACTGGTACCTTGCCCTCAGTCCACACTGGTACCTTGCCCACAGTCCATGCTGGGCCTTGAGTCACTTTGAGACTGGAAGATCATGCTGTGACCTCGCGGAAAGACTGCCACTGGCCGCAGAGAGACCCCCATGCTGGGCCAAGAGGGCTTCATGCTAGGCCGCCAAAAGACCAGCATGGACTGCCGAGAGACCACCAAATGGGGCCAAGAAACTGCCATGTCAAGCCGAGAGACTGCCATGTGGGGCCAAGAAACCGCCATGTCAGGCTGAGAGACCACCACGTGGGGCTGAGAGACCGCCATGTCAGGCCGAGAGACCACCATGTGGGGCTGAGAGACCGCCATGTCAGGCCGAGAGACCACCATGTGGGGCTGAGAGACCGCCATGTCAGGCTGAGAGACCACCATGTGGGCCTGATATAGAGTCCACCTTCTGGTTTGTGCAAGTTAAACCCATCCCGCAGTGGTGGCCCAGATTATTCTCCAAGAGTTACTCCTGCTCCACCTGGCATCATAAAAATAAGGAAAATTATACCGAGTGGAGGGTATATCTGGTT
Source organism: Chiloscyllium punctatum (assembly GCF_047496795.1). NCBI lineage: Eukaryota > Metazoa > Chordata > Chondrichthyes > Orectolobiformes > Hemiscylliidae > Chiloscyllium > Chiloscyllium punctatum. The sequence continues at coordinate 65,506,803 of NC_092780.1, read as the reverse complement.
TGTTCCATAGGGTAGTTAAAATAACACTACGGCACTCCGTGGACCCTGGGTCACTTACCTTTCAGTAGAATTGGGTAATGAAGTGGTGAGTTCATCCCCTCCATTTCAATTCCATTCCAAAACAGAAATGAGTTTCTGGCTGTTTAGTATTGGATTGGTAAAGGCCAGCTCATATTTCAAAAAGATTTTGTTTGATATTGCACAAGGGATTCTGTCCTTGCTTAAGAGCCACACACACATCCACTTTCCAGATGTGTTCTCTGGATAATGCTAAGTTTCCTGGAACATATGTCTTAACTAATGGCTAAGCCACTGGGGAATTGGATACAAGGAGCAATGGAGCCATTGCAGCTTGAAAAGAGGTATATATTATTCACTTGCTGTTTGATTATGTTCCATTATTTGTGGACAGCCAGTAATAATTCCATTAGCCTCTTACAATTCTTTGCCAAATCTTTATGGACTTCTTAAGTCTGTGCACCATTCCAATTTACAAAAAATAGTCCTTTTCGCCAGAAGATTTAATCTGAAAAACACTTCCCAGATGATAGAAGAATAAATATGTGTTCTATCTATACAGAAAACAGGAAAGAAGGAGAGCGGTTTTCTGTTTAATTCATTTCAATTAGGTTTGGCAGAGATTCGTTCAAATTGTTTGACTCACTTTTAAAGCTAAATTGGGAAACAATCTAGGACTCAGTCACTTCCTCATGAAATGTTTTAAGGCCTGGGTAATCATGGAAAGTGACCATCGTGTTGTCCAATCTTCTGTCCACTCTGAATGTCATCTTCCTTCCATCATTATCCGTTAAATGGATGAAGTGTGAGGGGAGTAGAGAGGGAAGTCAGGGCTAACTGAACGCCAGACTCATCCAGACAGAAGCCTCTGTAGTGTCGGGGGTCTCATCATTCATTGGTTGCTAGCAGCAAAAAGGCAGGTGCAAAAGTTTCCAATTCTGTCTAAGTATTCACATTGCTGTGTTCGGAGTTTATGGTAATGCTAAGCGTACTGTCTGGGTTTCATTTATCGTAGACTCCTAAGTTACCCAGCAAGAGTTTCTTGAGCACTTTGTCCACTCTAAATGCTCTGGATTTCTGAAACGTTTTTGTCTTTCTCTGTAACCTATCCAGTGTCAGCATGAATTACAGTGACCAAGCTGTAAACAGTGCTGTGGGCGAGCCTAGAGCATTGTGGAAGTTCATTATTCCTTCCTGAGACCTTTATATTCTATTTGACGGTTTCTCCAAGTATCAGTACCAGCATCCATGCCTTTCCCAGCACTGCAACAGAGCCGACCTTTAACTAGTTGTTAAGAGCTTGAGGACTACCTGAGGTTGTGACTGTTATATAAATGCAAGTTCTTTACTTCCTTGCTGCTGCTGCACTCTGCATTCGTGGTTTCAACAAGCGATTCAATGGATTTCTTAGGGTCCTCTCCAGTAGCTCATCGACCTCGTATCTATTACTTTTGACCAGCATTCTCAGCCTGTCTCAAAGACCCAGCACACACAGCGGATTCTGATCTGAAAGCAGTTAACCTTGGGCACAATTTTCAGAAGGTGTACAGTGGCAGCTTGGCAATTTGGAGGATGGGAATAATCAGAAGGATTGGCGGTGACTTTTTTGTAGTTCAGTCATAGGAAAAGAGGTGTAGCTGGCTGGGGTAAAATTTGTTGGCCATCCTGTGTTGCAGCTTTCTGCAGTTTTTTTTCTCCACTAAATAAAATTTCTGTTGTTTTGTTCTCCCTTCCAAAATGAACAATTTCACATTTCTCAACAACATACTTCATTTTCCAATTTTTTGTCCACTTACATACCAATATCTCTCTGTAGACTGTTTGTATCACTCCCTCAAATCTGCCTTTCCTCCTATTTTTATGTCGTCTGCAAATTAGGCGGCAGTACATTCACTTCATTCCTCCAATACATATATATTATAAAATAGTTGTGCTCTCAGCATTGATCCCTTTGGATCAACAGGTTACAGGTTGCCAACCTGAAGAAGAGCCCCTTATCATTCATTGTTCCCTGCCCGTTTGCCAGTTCCCTATCCATACCAATATACTACGATCAGCATCATGGTCTCTTATGACTTGCCCTTCTATGAGGTACCTTGTCGAATGCCTTCTTGCATAGTCATAGAGTCATAGAACACAGAAACAGACCCTTTGGTCCAACTCGTTCTTGCTAACCAGATTTCCCTTCCTAAACTAGTCCAGTCTGTCTGCATTACAGCACATCTATTGGTTCCCCTCCATCCAAGCTGGCATTCTTGCCCTGATGAGTGCAAGATGAAAATGTTTGCTCACAAGTCCCGTTTACAGCAATGTTCAACTTCTGCTCTCCTAAGTCACTGTTTATATCAACATCTATAGAGACTGACAGATGTAATCAGAATGATCCATATTTCCTTTGATAGAAATATGCAGCGTTAGCACTGGAGCGTTGCTATTTCTAGCACTTCAATATTAGGTTTCCACTCACAAAGTACAGTGGCTATAAATGTCAGTTTGACTGGGGCCAGTCCTAAGAAAGTCACAGTCCCTTGTTCCATCTGCCCCAAAGTCAGGTGGGTAATGTTAATTTTGTAAACATTTAGCTGGTAAAGCAAGGAGTAGGACTGGTCTGTTTTCCACATGGGTTATACAATACCGAGTGCAGCGTAAACCAGAGTGCTTTTCTCTTCCACAGCTCATTCTCTTCTACATGAGTTCTTACACATGAGGTCTAACCTTCCCTACTCAGTATCCCAATCACAGCTGGAACCTTTACATATTCACACTCAATTGATACAATATTTTTAGTATGTAATGTTTCAAGTCACTTCCAATCTCAGCACGTAGCTAAGTTATTTTAAATATCAATTCCTGCCAATTGCAACACTTAAGGGACATTTATGAATTGCTTATGCAGTGTAGGAACTCAGCAGTCCAGCAGTGGTAAATGCAGAGAGTTCAAAGTCGCCAGTTTGACTATCGGTTTTAAAGGTTTACAAAGGCCTACCATTGAAGCAGAACCTTATGCAGCTTCTTGCCACTTTAGTAAGTTGGAGCTTACCGGAATCACTGCTAGCTCTCTTCCTCACCTCCCTCTTACACCTCAATGCCCATTACAGCTACAGTGAATCCCACATGAGGCAATACCATTTTCTTAAATATTATTCAAATTACTTTCCATTGATTTTATGCCAAAGGATGTTCTCCAATTAAACATTCTCAATTGGAAATTGAGAGTCTTATTTCTTAAAGTTTCTTAATTAACATCATCATTTACTCAATTTGCAGAAGCAAATTTTACAGAAGGAACAATTGATAAATCATAGGAAACTACAATTAGTTAAGGACTGTCCAAATATAAAAACAGGTTACTTGGACTTTGTTGTTAATCTGTATCAAGGCAACCAATTTGTTTTAATACTGCCAGCTGAGACTCTGACCCAATAAAAGTAGTTAAGATTCTGGGCTAGGAGTTCAATTGATGATTACATGTGGTTTGGAGGCATAGAATCATAGAATCCCTTCAGAGTGGAAGCTGCCCATTCACCCCATCGAGTCCACACCAACCACTCCAAAAAAGCATCTCACCCAGACAACATGCAAAGCAAAAACTCATGTGCAAGTGCAAAATTATATAAATGTGATTATTTTCCTTCATTTGAGTGAAACTCAAGACTGTCATGTATCTAAGAGAAGTAAAGAAATTGTACTTTGAGTGGTAAGATGATAGGAATGGATCACTGAGTCAGCTGATGAAATTGGGATTGAAACTTTGAAGCAAAGTTGAAAGAGAGAGTTTGCTGCAGTCTGGTTGGTTGGCAAGGTTAGCGTCCTTGGTGAAGGAACACATTTTGTAGCGAACGCTGAAAATAATGGCTTTGGCCTTCCTGTCAAGGTTCAAAGTAGTTACATAGAATTTGGTGAGATTTATAGCACAGAAAGAGGCCAGTTGCCCAATTAGGCCATGACAATGTGATTCCCCTGCAATGATATTTGAATGAAAGCTTGTTCCCCCTGAATTGTTGATGGGGACTCAGTACTTGGACATATTCCTGGAGAGAAAACTGACTGAGAGATGTGGAGCAAAGTGGATAGATGGTTACCATGTTGTTGGTGCTAGATTAGAGTGGTGCTGGAAAAGCACAGCAGGTCAGGCATTTGAGTCCTGATGAAGGGCTTTTGCCCGAAACGTCGATTTTCCTGCTCCTCGGATGCTGCCTGACCTGCTGTGCTTTTCCAGCACCACTCTAATCTAGACTCTGATCTCCAGCATCTGCAGTCCTCACTTTTGCCTATGTTGTTGGTGCTGGTTGGTCTCAGTAGATTTTCATATTCTTGTCTTCTTGGCATAATGATGTATCGTTTTTTTCCCAGGTCACTGTGCAGCTGAACATTGATAACTGGCCAAAAACTGTCTCCGTGCTTTGGCAAATTCCTCAGTATCTTGTAATCTCAATGTCTGAGATACTTTTTGCAGTGACTGGACTTCATCTGGCTTACACTCAGGTAATGGTTTTCATTTGTTGATGTAGAACAGCCATTAACATTGTTTATAAAATAAACATGCCATGAACCAAGTTTAACAGGAAACTTCTCTTTGGAGTACTTTTCCCTAATTTAACTTTGTTTGAAGTTTAAAGTGTTTGGAACTTTGGGTTACTTCCCAGATCTAGGAACAGGAGAAGACCATTTAAACTCTCACTTTTCAATGAAATCTTGGCTGCTCTCCATGTTATTGCCTTTCCTTGCCTTGGTCTCATAGCCCATGTTTCCAGCAGCAGAGTGAAACTGATTTCTTGCCCATGTGTCAGAGTATTGATATTTCAAAAGAAAAGTCTGCTTTTGTCACTGGAGCTACAACAGATTGGACTTTATGTTTTCTGAATCTGATTGGTTGAAGGTCTGAACTGAAGCCCAGTTGACTCAATCAATCAGACTTTGTCAGATTTGCATTCAGAAATGTTTGCATATGAAGTTGAGGCAAAAAACTTTTAAAATGGGAAGATGGTTTCTGAGACTCAAGGCTAATTGAAGCTCCATTTTTGAGGTCAAAGGAATATTTCCAGGTTTCTTTGAGCAGTTCCATCGCAGCATTTGTGAAAATGTCTGGGTTTACTGACAAATAAAGAACAAACTCAGAATGATGCTAAATTTGATTCATTGAAACAATCATGGATATTCTCATTTTTGGGACATTGCTACAGCGTGCTCTAGGGATGTCCAGTGTCGAGCTTGGCTTGTTTCTGTGTGAGTGGAACACTATATTAAATTCTGGTTATATTTTCATGATCAAGATCTCTTTTTACTGGAGAGACAAGAATCCAGGCAATTTCCATTTACAACATGCCACATTCAACGGGAAGTGTGAGAAGTAGGTATAAAATAAACAGTAATTGCCTAATAATTTGCAAACCTCAGACTAGAACTAACCTAACACACCTGATTTGGAGATGCCGGTGTTGGACTGGGGTGTACAAAATTAAAAATCACACAACACCAGGTTATAGTCCAACAGGTTTAATTGGAAGCACTAGCTTTCGGAGCGACGCTCCTTCAATCACCTGATGAAGGAGCGTCGCTCCGAAAGCTAGTGCGCTTCCAATTAAACCTGTTGGACTATAACCTGGTGTTGTGTGTGACTTTTAACTTCTAACACACCTCGTGTTCCATACCCATAGCTTTCTTTGCAGGGACGGCCATATGAAAACATAAACCCTCTTGTTTAAAGGTCAGCAGTAACATATGCAAGAAAGCAGTCATTTCTCTTCTCTCAAAGAAATAGTGAAAGGATTTGCAGACCAATTGAGAATCTAACAATCTTGAAAGTGAACCACCACATTCAGAGAGCATGATATTATGGTAATATACACCCAGAGGATGGGGTATTTATAGAATCATAGAATCTCTACAGTGTGGAAGCAGGCCCTTTGGCCCAACAAGTCCACACTGACCCTCCGAAGAGTATCTCACCCAAGCCTATTCCTGTACGTCTACCCCTGACTAATGCAGGTAACCTACATGTTCCCGAACACTATGGGAAATTTAGCATGGCCGATCCACCTAACCTGCACATCTGTGGATTGTGGGAGGAAACCAGAGCACCCGGACAGAGCAGACACAGGGAGAATGTGCAAACTCCACACAGTTAGTTGCCTGAGGCTAGAATTGAACCCGGGTCCTTGGTGCTGTGAGGCAGCAGTGCTAACCACTGTGCCACCGTGTCATCCCATGCCACCGTTCCACCCCATTAGAGTAGCATATATCCAGAGGGTGAGGTCTTATACTAATGTCCACACAGAGGGTGGTGTTTTTAGAGTTGTATATGTCTTAAGTGTGGGGTATGAACAATGAACTGCTTAAAGAGATTCCAAAGAGAGTTGGATGAGTTTCTGGGGAAAAGCACAAGGGCATATGGGGAAGATCAGGTGGAGCCAATCCATAAGAAAGGAATGGTTTGTTCATGTCTTGATCTAGCCCAACTCATCGTAGAGTCATTGAGATGTATAGCACAGAAACAGACCCTTCGGTCGAACTCATCCATGCCGACTAGATATCCTAACCTAATCTAATCCCATTTGCCAGTACATGGCCCATATCCCTCCAAACCCTTCCTATTCATATACCCATCCAGATGCCTTTTAAATGTTGCAATTTAAAAGTGGTGCAGCCTGCACCACATCCTCTGACAGTTCATTCCATACACGTACCACCCTCTGCGTGAAAAGGTTGCCCCTTAGGTCCCTTTTAAATCTTACCCCTCTCACCCTAAACCTTTGCCCTCTAGTTCTGGACACCCTCAACCAGGGAAAAGACTTTGTCTATTTATCCTATCCATGCCCCTCATGATTTTATAAACCTCTGGAAGGTCACCCCTCAGTCTCCAACGCTCCAGGGAAAACAGCCCCAGCCTGTTCAGCCTCTCCCTGTAGCTCAAATCCTCCAACCCTGGCAACATCCTTATGAATCTTTCCTTAACGCTTTCAAGTTTCACCACATCCTCCTGTAGGAAGGAGACCAGAATTGCATGCAATATTCCAAAAGTGGCCTAACCAATGTTGTGTGCAGCCACATCATGACCTCCCAACTCCTATACTCAATACTCTGACCAATAAAATGGAGTTTAATTTAGATAAATGCGAGGTGCTGCATTTTGGGAAAGCAAATCTTAGCAGGACTTGTACACTTAATGGTAAGTTCCTAGGGAGTGTTGCTGATCAAAGAAACCTTGAAAGTAGAATCGCAGGTAGATAGGATGGTGAAGAAGGCGTTGGTATGCTTGTGTTTAAATCAAAAGGATTTAATGGGAAGAAACAGAGAAACCAGTCCTTTTGATAGGAGAATCAAGATAAAGGTGACTGTCTTTAAATGAGACAAAACTCATTTCGGTGTAAAGTCAGAAGGCATCTTTTACATTAAGTGTCACTGGAATTTGGAAATCTCTCCCAATACCTCATGGATGCTGAGTGCTATTTGAAGTTTTGAAGAGGAATCATTCCTGATGAAGGACTCCTGCCCAAAACGTTGATTCTCCTGCTCCTCGGATGCTGCCTGACCTACTGTGCTTTTCCAGCACCACTCTAATCTTGAAAGTTAAAGATCACACAACACCAGGTTATAGTCCAACAGGTTTATTTGGAAGTACTAGCTTTCAGAGCACTGCTCCTTCATCAGGTAGCTATGCAGCAAGATCATAAGGCACAGAACTTATAGCAAACGATTAGTGTCATGCAACTGAAATGCTGTATTGAACAAACCGAGATTGCTGTTAAGTCTTTCATCTTTTAGAATCAGTTGCAGGTTTCAGTTCATTAATATGTAAATCTCAGAACTTCTTTTAAGGCATAATCTCGAGATAAGTTAAGGTTTTATTTTAAAAGAGATGACATTTCAGCTCAGACAATGCATTAAAGGTGTGAGGTGTGAATCTGCAGAATTATATTTGCAGATATATTCTAGTTTGTGCAGAGCGCGCACAATCTGCAGGCAGGTCAATCCATGTGATATTTTGTAAAATTCCTACTTTGGAAATAGAACCAAAGACTGGGATACAGACAGACTCTAACCTCACACTTTTAATGCATTGTCTAAGTGAGATGTCACCTTTTGGTTTATGAAACCTTAAGTTATCTCGAGAATGTGACATAAAAGAAGTTCTGGGATTTACATATTAATAAACCGAAACCTGCAAACGATTCAAAACATGAAAGACTTAACAGCAATCTAGGTCTGTTCAATACATCGCATCAGTTGCATCACACTGTGATCTTTTGCTATAAATTCTGTATCTTATGGTCTTGTCCCACAACTACCCGATGAAGGTGCAGCGCTCCAAAAGCTAGCTTTAGATTAGATTACTTACAGTGTGGTAACAGACCTTTCGGCCCAACAAGTCCACACCGACCCGCCGAAGCACAACCCACCCATACCCCAAACCTAACACTTTAGGCAATTTAGCATGGCCAATTCACCTGGCCTGCACATCTTTGGACTGTGGGAGGAAACCGGAGCACCCGGAGGAAACCCACGCAGCCACTGGGAGAACGTGCAAACTCCACACAGTCAGTTGCCTGAGGCAGGAATTGAACCCAGGTCTCTGGCGCTGTGAGGCAGCAGTGCTAACCACTGTGCCACCGTGCCGCTCTTCCGAATAAATCGGTTGGACTATAACCTGGTGTTGTGTGATTTTTAACTAACTCCTAAACCATGGCCATTTCATGTGGGGATAGGGAGTGGGTAAATTGAAGGGTCTCCTTATGGAGCTGCTCCTGAACCTGGCCAGAGCTGTCACTAACAGGTCCAGATCACAGGCTGTGGAGGAGCTCATTGTGCCTTAAGTGTCTGCCCCTCTTTCCTAGTCACGCTTGGACTCAATCTCCATGGAGCGTGCAGTGTCCACCACCTCAATAGAGGCCTTTAGAGACACTGCATATGGCTGGAGTGTATCATCACACCAGACAATGATCTTGATTTGGCTTTAAATGTTTCCATTCCAGGTCTGTGGCTCTCTGTTAGCCATTGTTACTGATTTTGTTTCTGTTACAATGCCCTATGAGTGGCTGTTTAAACTGATTTGACATTGTTGTAAGAGGGTAGAAAGGAGGATTTGGCAGTACTCTACTCTAACCACAACCTGCTCACAGTTGGTTCTGCAGAGCTGTAACACTGTGTGACTGATATCCCCAGCTTTTCTCTGAACAAATCTGATGCCAGACTCTAAGGGATTTGCTCTTTCGAGACAGGGTTGGGGAAATGCCCATTCTGACACTAGTGCTCCATGCACCTACCTTTCCACCTGTATCCTATAGTTTACTTTAATGAGGGATGGACATAGAATAACTTAGAATTTACAGCTCCAGAACAGTCCATTCAGCCCATCAGGTCCATGCTAGAGTTTCTCTGAATGAGCCGTCCTCGCTCTCTACTCCATCTCACTGTATCAGCCTAGTCTTTGCTTCCTTTCTTCCTCTTATTCCTTGTAGAACGAGATCATTCTCACTGGTAACAAGATTGCTTCTCATCTTACATTGCAGGCTCCTTCCTCAATGAGATCTGTTGTGATGGCTGTTTGGCTTCTTACCATTGGCGTAGGAAATCTCATAGTCGTGTTGATTGCGGAGATCGCGATAATAAAAGATCAGGTATGTGATCTGGGTTCACCAGAAGGAGGGAGCAGATCCCAAACCAGCCTGAGACAGGCCATTTAATCCAACAGGCAACTGCTCCAAAGCACAAGTGACCAGCGAATGCAGAAATCCCATCCCATATCGGGGCCGTTGGGGAATTTCTGTCTGCAAACCATTGCTCACTATCATCTTGCAAAATGAGGACTTTCGTGGCTCTGGGCCAGAAGGTTCTAGGGTGATGTCCCAATCCATTTCTGTGCTTGTTGGATACTGTTGGCGTTTATAAGATGTTAGTAACTGGCCAGCTGATTCATCCAAAGCGAAATGAAGAAAGTTTATGTGAAGTTTTGAGTCAGTTTAGTTTCACTATCGGAAAACTGACCCCCTCAGTTCTGGCTGGCATTTGTGCTTGTTTCCATTTCTAATTAGTGATGGGTGAGGCTGCTTGGTGTATAGGCATGAGAATATTGTTCCCAGTTTGGGTGTTGAGCTTTAAAAATGTGTTAATTCTGAGTTACCTGTGGCTTAGCTCCACCTGTCCATGCCCTTGTTACCTGTAGACTCAATCATCTCAGCAACCCTGGCTACTCTCCCATCTCACAATATGGACTGGAGGTCATCCAAAATATTATCGCTTGTATCTTAACTCAAAGCAAGTCCTGTTTATCTGTCACCGCCTGGGCTTCCTGATCTACATTAATCTTAGACTGACAATGCTTTACATTTAAATCGATCATCCTTTTGTTCAAACTCCTTGATGGTCTGGCCCTACCTATCTCTGTAACCTTTCCTAGACCTACTTTACTCAGTAATACTCGTTATCTTCCAATCCTGGCCTCTTCTACATCTGTCTCATCTCCATATGCTTGTTATGGGCACCACATTCTATAATTCTTTCCTGACTCACTCCTCGTCTTTCTCTCCTATACTCTATTTTCATTTGTACATGAATGTGGGAATTGCTAGCTAAGACAGCATTTACTATCCATCCCTAATTGTCCTGAAGGCATGGAGAGTCAATCATATTAAAGTTTGTCTAAGGCGATGTGTCCATAGGTTAAGAAGAGATTTATGGGGAGAAAGTGGGAGAATGGGGTTGAGAAACTTACCAGCTGTAATTGAATGGTGGAGCAGACTCGATGGGCTGAATGGCCTAATTTCTGCTCCTATATCTTATGGTCATATACTCTTATCTTATGGTCTAATGCAGATTTACCTGCGTACAAGACTGGCTTTTATAGCAACTGACTATGTTCTCATGGTTGCTTTTTGGTTAGCCTTTTTTTAGTTCCAGATTTTTATTGTATTCAAATTTCATTGTTTGCTATGGTGGGATTTAAACCCATGTCCCTAGAACATTAGCCTGGGGTTCTGGGTTATTAGCCCGGTGACATTACCACTGTGCCACCACCTTACCGCCAGGCTAGGCAAGTATTTAGAACACCTCTTAAAACTTATCTCTTTGACTAAGTCACTTAAAACATGTACTAACATACCTGCCAAGTGCATTGGAACTTTTTTCCTAAATTAATGAAGCTATATAACTATAAATTGTTGTATAATGGGAATTCAGCTCCCTACCAGTCAGTCTCAGAGATCAGTGGAATCCGAACCTCATTAGCAGGCAATGTTCAATTGATTCAAAATTAATACTTCTATCCCGTTGTCAGTGTCACTTTGTGAATGCTTTATTTTGTGTACGGTGATGGTTTTGAAAGTGTAATGTTGGAGACTGCATTAGACTGATGGAGTTATAAGGCTCTGGGTGGACAATCCAGCTCCAGATCCTGATGGGGCCAGATGTGTCATCTTTTGGTTTCCTGGTAGTTTCAGTAATTATACCAACCTAGCCAATGCAACTATTGGCAATTGCTATCAAGCAATAAAACTCCTCTAGTAATGTAAGACAAGTGCCTCTCTTTGTTAAGACTCACTAGTGGACTAACCTCAATCACTGTTAGCCACTGTGGTTCTTAGACTCAAAACAGAAAGGTCCCTGGTGCAGGGCTCTCTAAAAGGGTACCCTTCCCTTTTCTATTGGGGATCTGAGCTGGAGAGCGTTGTACGCAGAGGTACCATGCAACTGGAATCAAATCACTTCACAGGGTGTCCCTGGAATTTTTGTAGATGAAACAGTATTTTACACTTATAAGTATTTTTATTGCTGTTATTCATTCATTGGCTAGGCCAGTGTTCATTCCTGATGAGGGATTTTTGCCTGAAACGTCAATTTTCCTGCTACTTGGATGCTGCCTGACCTGCTGTCCTTTTCCAGCACCACTCTAATCTAGACGTTGATTTCCAGCATCTGCAGTCCTCACTTTTGCCTACATTGGAATTCTATCATGTTATAATCATGTTATAATCATTCTTGCTTGAAGAATCCTTTATTATGAGTTAACTAATTAAATTAGTCTAATTCCACATTAACAGGTCCAGAACAGCTTGGTCTCTGATAGATACCAGAAAGTGTTGATTAAGAAGATGTACCAAATATATTCAATCAGCTTCCAATCTAGTCACCTTACTTGCTCTCTCCCATTATTTCTTGATGAATACTCTGCCCTATTGCATGGTATTATTGGGGTAGTGGGAAAACAATAAACTATTCCCACAAGGGACTTCTTTCTTTTGCTATTTTTTAATCTCCACCCAAGCTGATTCTGCATAATGGTCTTCTGAACCAAGATTATTTTGCACCATTATACCAATCTTATTTTTATTAACAGAGCGACCCCATCTCATTTTCCTATCCTGCTGTTCGTCTATAATGTCAAAAACATTTTTACTATTCAGGTCCTAGCCTTGGTCACTCTGCAGCTACATCTCAGAAATGGTTTTTATATTATGGATCATTATTTCCATTTATGCTATCAATTCATCCATCAGGAGGGTTGGTGACACAATACCGCCACTGTTAAAAATCATACAACAACAGGTTATAGTCTAACATCAGGTTACAGGCCAACATCAGGTTACAGGCCAACACCAGGTTATAGTCCAACAACAGGATATAGTCCAACACCAGGTTATAGTCTAACATCAGGTTACAGGCCAACACCAGGTTACAGGCCAACGCCAGGTTATAGTCCAACACCAGGTTATAGTCTAATATCAAGTTATAGTCCAACACCAGGTTATAGTCCAACACCAGGTTATAGTCCAACAGGTTTATTTGGTAGCACTGGCTTTTGGAGCTCTGCTCCTTCATCAGGTGGTTGTGGAGAATAAGTCACAGAATTTAGAGCAAAAGATTACAGTGTCATATAGTGATATCTGAACAAACCTGGATTGTAAAGTCTATCATGTTTTAGAATGCAGGTTTTGGCTCATTAATATATAAATCCCAGAACTTCTTTTAAGCCACCTTCTTGAGAGCAAAATAGAATATATCTGCAACCCTAATTCTGCAAATACAATTTCACCCCATGGAGTTGTATGTATGTGTGTGTGTGTGCGTGCATGAGAGAGACAGAGTGAGTGTGTGCGTGTGTGGGTGTGAGTGTGAGTGCATGTGAGAGAGTGTGTGTTTGCGTGTGTGTGAAAACTTGGTGAAGTGTGTGTGTGGGTGTGATGGAGTATAAGCCTGTGAAATAGTGTGTGCATGAGTGTGAGTGTGGAGGATGTATTTGAGTATGTAAGAGTGTGTGTTTGTGTGTGTGTGAGAGAGAGTGTATGTATAGTGCAGTGGGGTGACCTGTAGTGTGACATGAGGCTGTCCCCATGGATACTGAACTTGGCTATCAGTCTCTGCTCGGCCACTTTGCGTTCTTACTTGTCCCGAAGTCCACCTTGGAAAACAGTCACCCGAAGGTAAGCGGTCGAATGTCCTGGACTGCTGAAGTGTTTCCTGACTGGGAGGGAACACCCCTATCTGTTGATTGGTGTGTGGTGTCCACTCATCTGTTTTCATAGCCTCTGCTTGGTCTTGCCAATGTACGCTGCCTCAGGGCATCCTTGCCTGCAGCATATGAGATAGTCAATGTAGGCCGAGTCACATGAGTACCTGCCGCGTACATGGTGGGTGGTGTCCCCACGTGCAGTAGTGGTATCCATGTCGACACTCTGACACGTCCTGCAGCGGTTGCCATGACAGCGTTGTGCAGTGTGATCATTGGTGTTGTCCTGAGAGCCGGGCAGTTTGCTGTGAACAATGATCTGTTTGAGGTTTGGTGGTTGTTTAAAGGCAAGAGGTGGAGGCATAGGGAAGGTCTTGGTGAGGTGCTCATCCTCATCGATAATGCATTGCAGACTGCGAGGAATATGGCATAGTCTTTCTGCTCCCGAGAAGTACTGGACAACAAAGGGTACCCTATCGGTTGCAGTCCGTGTCTGTCTCCTGAGGAGACCATTACAGTTTCCCGCTGTGGCACATTGGAACTGGCAATCAATGAGTGGAGCATCGTACCCTGTTTTTATGAGGGTATCCTTGAGTACCTTCAGGTGTCCATCACGTTCCTCCTCATCTGAATAGCGATGCCATCATCCCCCCCTACAAACAACTGCCAACCTTCGAGCACCATTCTCCAACTCATCCACTTTATCCTTGACGACAATATTTTCACCTTTGACAATCTGTTCACCATCCAGACACACGAAACGGCCATGGGGTCAAAATATGCACCCCGATATGCCAATATTTTTATGCACAGGCTTGAACAAGACTTCTTCCCTACACAGGACCTCCAACCAACACTATAGACCAGATATATTGATGACATTTTCTTCCTCTGGACCCATGGCGAGGAGTCACTGAAGCATCTACACAGTGATATCAACAGGTTTCATCCCACCCTCAGACTTCCATGGACTACACTTTAGTATCTGTCTCATTCTTGGACTCATGCATCTCCATCAAGGATGGACAGCTAACTCTACCGCAAACCTACAGATAACCTCATGATGCTACACTTCTCCAGCTTAGATTACATTACATTACATTACAGTGTGGAAACAGGCCCTTTGGCCCAACAAGTCCCCACCACCCCGCCGAAGCGCACCCACCCAGACCCATTCCCCTATATTTACCCCTGCAACTAACACTACGGGCAATTTAGCATGGCCAATTCACCGAACCTGCACATCTTTGGACTGTGGGAGGAAATCGGAGCACCCGGAGGAAACCCACGCAGACACAGGGAGAATGTGCAAACTCCACACAGTCAGTAGTCTGAGGCGGGAATTGAACCTGGGTCTCTGGTGCTGTGAGGCAGCAGTGCTAACCACTGTGCCACCGTGCCACCCACCTGATACATATTAAAATAGCCATGCCCTCAGACAAGTCCTATGCTTACACAGGATCTGTTCAGATGAGGAGGAATGTGACGGACACTTGAAGGTGCTCAGGGATGCCTTCATAAGAACAGAGTAAGATGCTCAACTCATCGATCACCAGTTCTGACGTGCCACAGTGAGAAACCATAATGACCTCCTCAGGAGACAGACACAGGTTGCACCTTTCGTTGTCCAGTATTTCCTGGGAGCCGAAAAACAACGTCATGTTCTTCGCAGCCTGCAGCACATTATCAATGAGGATACGCATCTTGCCAAAACCTTCTCTCTGCTTCCACTTCTTGAGGCTGAGAGTCAAGTTCGGTATCAATGGGGCTGGCCTCAACCGCGACCTTGGGTTCATGTCACACTACAGGTGGCCCCACTGCACTACACACTCTCACACATGCGTGTGCATGGATACACACACACGCACATGCACTCACACTCACGCACACACTCATGCACACACACACTCACTCTCTCTCTCATGCACGCACACACACATACGAGTCTATGGGGTGAATTTGTATTTGCAAAATTATGTTTTCAGATACATTCTATTTTGTTCAAAAATGCACAATCTGCAGACAGTCAATGCTGGTAGTCAATCCATGTAATATTTTGTAAATTCCACATTAGAAATAGAACAAATTTGACTCAAGATTGGCATACAGACAGACTCTGACCTCACACCTTTAAGGCATTGTCTGAGCTGAAATGTCACTTTTTGTTATAAAACTTTAAAGTTATCTCAAGAAGGTGGCTTAAAAGAAGTTTTGGAATTTACATATCAATGAGCTGAAACCTGCATTATAAAACATGAAAGACTTAACAAACCAGGTTTATTCAATATGTCACTGTATGACATTATAATCTTTTACTATAAATTCTGTGTCTTATGATCTTATTCTCCACAACCACCTGATGAAGGAGCAGTGCTATGAAAGCTAGTGCTTCCAAATAAACCTGTTGGTCTATAACCTGGTGTTGGTCTATAACCTGGTGTTGGTCTATCACCTGGTGTTGGACTATAACCTGGTGTTGGTCTATAAGCTGGTGTTGGACTATAACCTGTTGTTGGTCTATAAGCTGGTGTTGGACTATAACCTGTTGTTGGTCTATAACCTGTTGTTGGTCTATAAGCTGGTGTTGGTCTATAACCTGGTGTTGGTCTATAACCTGGTGTTGGACTATAACCTGGTGTTGGTCTATCACCTGGTGTTGGTCTATAACCTGTTGTTGGTCTATAAGCTGGTATTGGTCTATAACCTGTTGTTGGTCTATAACCTGTTGTTGGTCTATAAGCTGGTGTTGGTCTATAACCTGGTGTTGGACTATAAGCTGGTGTTGGTCTATAACCTGGTGTTGGTCTATAACCTGGTGTTGGACTATAAGCTGGTGTTGGTCTATAACCTGGTGTTGGTCTATCACCTGGTGTTGGTGTATAAGCTGGTGTTGTGTGATGTTTAACTTTGTCCACCCCAGTCCAACACTGGCTCCTCCACATCAGTGCTGGCATTCTTACCTCTGGCCGTATAGAGCCAGCTCCAAGCTCCATGACAAGCCTTGTAATACACGGAGGGAACAACAATGATGTGCTTCAATAGGCTGATCATCTGCTTGGAAATCCTTTCACCATCTCCTCACTATTCCCCAAAGGGGGAAAACTGTGTATGGAGATTCCCTTAAAGGAATGAAAATCAATCCATCTTCTTACAAATGCAATGTGCATTCAGATAAAGAGCCTGTAGGTCTGTCTTTTTACTGTTTCTGTCGACTCTGGTGATATTTGCTGTTCCACTGTTCTGTTTGTTTGCTGTGTCTCTCTCTGTCACACTGTCGTTAATATTCCCTGTATCATTACTGTGCATCCTTTCCTTTAACTATTTATATTTTATTCAATTTCTTAAACTTTCCAAATCTCTATTTACTTGACCCTGCACCCCTCCCTCCAAAAAAAGAACAAATAACAGAGAACATTACAGAACAGGAGCAGGCCCTTTGGCCCTCCAAGCCTGCGCTGATCCAGATTCTCGATCTAAAACTGCCCTCATTTTTCTAAGGATCTGTATCCCTCTGCTCCTGCCCATTCATGTATCTGTCCAGATCCATCGTAAATTACACTATTGTGCTCACCCTTACCACCTCCGCTGGCAACGTGTTCCAGACATCCACCACCCTCTGTGTGAAGAACTTTCCACACGTATCTCCCCTACATCTTTCCCCTCTCACTTTGAACTCATGACCCCCTAGTAATTGAGTTCTCCATTCTGGGAAAAAGCTTCTTGCGATCCACCCTGTCTGTCCCTCTCTTGATTTTGTAGACCTCAATCAGGTCCCCCTTCCACCTCCGTCTTTCCAATGAAAATAATCCTAATCTACTCAACCTTTCTTCATAGCTAGCATCCTCCATACCAGGCAACATCCTGGTGAACCTCCTCTGTACCCTCTCCAAAGCATCCATATCCTTTTGGTAATGTGGCGACCAGAACTCTACACAGTATTCCAAATGTGGCCAAACCAAAGTCTTATACAACTGTAACATGACCTGCCAACTCTTGTACTCAGTACCCCGTCAGATGAAGGAAAGCATGATGTATGCCCTCTTGACCACTCTATTGGCCTACATTGCCACCTTCAGGGAACAATGCACCTCTCTGCACATCAATTTTCCAGATCTCTCTGCACATCAATTTTCCCCAGGACTTTTCCAGTTACTGTATAGTTCGCTCTTAAATTGGATGTTCCAAAATGTATCATCTCGCGTTTGTCCGGATTGAACTCCATTCACCATATCTCTGCCCAACTCTCCAATCTATCTATTCTCTGACAGTCCCCTTCACTATCTGCTACTCCACTAATCTTCATGTCATCTGCAAACTTGCTAATGAGGCAACCTACACCTTCCTCCAAATCATTTATGTATATCACAAACAACAGTGATCCCAGCACAGATCCCTGTGGGACACCACTAGTCACAGGTCTCTATTTTGAGTAGCTCCCTTCCAGTATTACTTTCTGTCTCCTGTTCCCTAGCCAGTTCCCTATCCATCTAGCTGGAACACCCTGGACCCCAGGAGACTTCACCTTCTTCATCAGCGTAGCATGGGGAACTTTCTCAAACGCTTTACTAAAATCCATGTATATGACATCTACAGCTGTTCCCCCATCAATCAACTTTGTCATCTCTTCAAAGAGTTCTATTAGGTTTGTAAGACATGGCCCGCCCTGCACAAAACCATGTTGCCTATCACTGATAAGCCCATTTCCTTCTCCAATCGCTTCCCTACCATTGACATCAGGCTCACAGGTCTGCAATTACCTGGATTATCCCTGCTACACTTCTTAAACAAGGGGACAACATTAGCAATCCTCCAGTCCTCTGGAACCTCCCCTGTGTTCAAGGATGCTGCAAAGATATCTGTTAAAGCGCCAACTATTTCCTCTCTCACTTCCCACAGTAACCTGGGATAGATCCGATCCGGACCTGGGGACTTGTCCACCTTAATGCCTTTTAGAATGCCCAACACTTCCTCCCTCGGTATGCCGATTTGACCGAGAGTAATCAAAGATCTATCCCTAACCAAAGATCTATCCCTAACCTCAACTTCCATCATGTCCCTCTCCTCGGTGTATACCGATGCAGCATACTCATTAAGAATCTCGCCCATTTTTTCTGACTCCACCCATTACTTTCCTCGAGTGGGTCAAGCTTTTCCCTCGTTACCCTCTTGCTCCTTATATATGAATAAAAGCTGCTCCCAATCTACATTCCCCAGCTCCTGCCCAATTTTGGTATAGTTGGCCTTCCCCCAATTTAGCTCTTCCTTTAGGACACTCTCGTCTTTGTCCACGAGTGTCCTAAAGCATAAGGAATTGTGATCACTATTTCCAAAGTAATCCCCTACTGAAACTTCACCCACCTGGCCGGGCTCATTCCCCAACACCAGCCCCAGTATGGCCCCTTCCTGAGTTGGACTAGTTATATACTGCTCTAGAAAACCCTCTGGATGCTCCTTACAAATTCTGCTCCTTCCCGACCTCTAATACTAAGTGAAACCCAGACAATGTTGGGAAAATTAAAGTCTCCTATCACCACCACCCTGTTTCTCCTATATCTTTCCATGATCTCTGTTCATATTTGTACCTCTATCTCACATTCACTGTTGGGAGGCCTGTAATACAGCCCCTATTTCTGAGCTCTGCCCATATTACCCTACCGCTCGAGTCACCTTGTTTCCCTCTCCCAAATATCCTGTCTCCCATGTTCTTGATCTCCCAGGCCTACAGATGCTGTGTTCCCTCTTCTGAGTCCTGGCTTCTAAAGTTCCCAGGTGAAAGTGAGGACTGCAAATGCTACACTTTTTTCGACTCTAAAGTTCCCAGTCTACCATTGGTGTTGAGAGTGTGGTGCTGGAAAAGCACAGCAGGTCAAGCAGCATCTGAGGAGCAGCAGAATTGATATTTCGGGTAAAAGCCCTTCATCAGGAAAGAGCCACCGCCTGGGATTCTCCTGCTCCTCGGATGCTGCCTGACCAGCTGTGCTTTTCCAGCACCACACTCTCGAGTCTGATCTCCAGCATCTGCAGTCCTCACTGTCTCCACCCTCTATTGGTGTCATGTGCTGACAGTAAGTTTGCATTAATGACTGATCTCAGTGCAATTATTGATATTGGTTGTACCCTGGGGAATATATGTATATGTGAGTTCTCTAATACATTAATACATGAGATAAGTACATGTTAAACTCTTAATGTCCAGCTTTGAGTTGGTTCTAGCTTTATTTTTAATTACTATTCTTAGTTTGCTGTCCGTGATCTCTGTACATATTTGTACCTCTATCTCACATTCACTGTTGGGAGGCCTGTAGTACAGCCCCTATTTCTGAGCCCTGCCCATATTACCTCACTGCTCGAGTCACCTTGTTTCCCTCCCCCAAATATCCTGTCTCCCATGTCCTCCTTCTTTAGAGACCGTTATTTCCCTTCTCACATGGGTCATCCACATCCCGCACCTCCGCCCTCAAAGCCCACCCCTTCAACCGTAACAAGGCCAGAACCCCGCGGTCCTCACCTTCCACCCTACCAACCTTCGCATAAACCAAATCATCCGAAGACATTTCTGCCACCTCCAAACGGACCCCACTCCCAGGGATATATTTCCCTCCCCACCCCTTTCCACTTTCCGCAACGACCATTCCCTCCGTGACTACCTGGTCAGGTCTACACCCCCAACAGCCCACCTACCCCTCCTGGCACCTTCCCCTGCCAGCACAGGAATTGCAAAACCTGCGCCCACACCTCCTCCCTCACCTCTATCCAAAGCCCTAAAGGAGCCTTCCACATCCATCAAAGTTTTACCTGCACATCCACCAATATCATTTATTATATCCGTTGCTCCTGATGCGGTCTCTTCTACGTTGGAGAGACTGGATGCCTCCGAGCAGAGCACTTTAGGGAACATCTCCGAGACACCTGCACCAATCAACCACACCGCCCTGTGGCCCAACATTTCAACTCCCCCTCCCACTCTGCCGAGGACATGGAGGTTCTGGGCCTCCTCCACCGCCGCTCCCTCACCACCAGACGCCTGGAGGAAGAACGCCTCATCTTCCGCCTCGGAACACTTCAATCCCAAGGCATCAATGTGGATTTCACTAGTTTCCTCATTTCCCCTTCCCTCACCTTAGCCCAGTTCCAACCTTCCAGCTCAGCACTGTCATCATGACCTGTCCTACCTGCCTATCTTCCTTCCGACCTATTCACTCCACCCTCCCCTCTGACCTATCACCTCCATCCCCACCTCCATTCACCTATTATACTCTTTGCTACCTTCTCCCCAGCCCCCCCACCATGGAGGCTTCCTGCCTCCATTCCTGATGAAAGGCTTTTGCCCGAAATGTCGATTCTCCTGCTCCTTGGATGCTGCCTGACCTGCTGTGCTTTTCCAGCACCGCACTGATCTAGACTCTGATCTCCAGCATCTGCAGTCCTCACCTTAGTTTGCTGTCCTGTTCACCAGGCGATATTTTTATGGTCCAGTCATAGAATGAGTGAGAGTGGTTCAGAAGGAGGATATTTATTTTGTGCTGCATGTAACCCCTCTTGTTAAGATTCACTAATGCGTGTCATTTTATTTCTCTTCTGGTAACAGGCAGTGGAATTTTTTGTGTTCGCTTTACTCATGGCACTGATCTCATTGATCTTCATCATCACAGCAAGGTTTTATAAATATCACCCTATCGATACCAAAGGTGATTACCATCATGAGGCTGACAAAGAAACTGAATCTGACAGCCTCAGCTCAGAGGTAAAGGCACCTCCATCATATACAGGTGAAGAGAACAAACCCCAAGCCAACAGGTAGCTGTTCAGGAGACAAGTGGACCGTCTTCCAGAGACTGCCAAAACAAAAGGCCACTATGTAGAACTAGCAATTGTGTGTGTGTGTGTGCGTACACATATGTGAGTGTGTGAGAGAGTGACTGTGTGTATAAGAGAGAGGGACTGTGTATGTGAGAGAGGGACTTTGTGTGTGTGTGTAAGAGAGAGGGACTGTGTATGTGTGTGAGAGAGAGAGGGACTGTGTGTGTGAGAGAGGGACTGTGTGTGAGAGAGAGGGACTGTGTGTGTGAGAGAGGGACTGTGTGTGTGAGAGAGGGACTGTGTATGTGTGTGTGTGAGAGAGAGAGAGGGACTGTGTGTGTGAGAGAGGGACTGTGTTTGTGCCTGTGTTTGAAAGGTAGCTGCATTGTGTGTGTGCATGCTTGTACAATACTTATTTCTCATTCCCATTACCATTCATTTAATTAATTTCAAGCATTTATTGTAAAGGAATGCTTGGCCTCAGCCAGCACACGTTTGATAATAACGTGGAGGTTGAGTTGTAATGATGTGGAAAGTAGGAGCTAATTCTATCTCAACACACCTTCAGCAGACCTTAACAAGACTCCAAACGAATGTGTGAGCTATTGTGGAGATTGGCATCACTATATACCTCTGCAATTTGCTTGCTTTGGACTTAGTTTGAAATAAACAATAAAGTAAATGTGTGCAATAAGGTTGAAGTTGCTGTCACAAAGCCATCTGAAACATTTTGATCGGGGGGTGGGGGTCACCGTCTCAGAGCTAGTTACTACTGGAGGCAAGGAGCATCCCCACTCAATCCCCATTGTAATAACCTCAGACCTCTGCAAGCTTCCACATTGTTATTCAAGTTTGTCCACCTACACGTTTCTAAAAATATGGCTTCCAAAACTCTCCACAAAAGGGTTTTCCCTTGCATTCTGTCCATTTTTTTTATACTGTTATTATCAAGGTTAGTCAGTAACTCTAGTATGATTGTAAGATGTGAGTACTGAGATGATCAATCAAGTTTTCTATTTCATCTATATTGGTTTCTGTGTGCCCTGACATCCTTCTGCTCCATTCCATCCAGTGATGATGACCAAGTGAGTGTCTTTGCAGTGATACATGTCAGACTGCCAGGCCCTTTGGGTGTTCTCATGTTTAAATGACCATCAATAGTCCGGCCTGACCAGCTGTTCCACTGGCAGTCACTATTGGTACTCAGATAGGATCTTTAATTCATTATCAATCACAGGGTATCCCACTAGGAGTCAAAAAGTATGGCACTGGAAAAGCACAGCTGGTCAGGCATCATCTGAGGAGCAGGAGAATCAACATTTTGGGCATCAACCCTTCATCAGGAATGAAGGACTTATGCCCGAAATGTCGACTCTCCTGATCGACTCACCACATTTTACAACTTTGATCTCCAGCATCTGCAGTCCTCACTTTCTGTCTGTCTCACTTGGGCCCAGACAAACGTGGACACTACTTAGCATTATCTTCCATTTGCCTATGGAATGGTTCCAAGCCCCTCAGAAATACCTACATTCCTTTGGAAATTGCAATGCCCTTGCCCAGAGAGGTCACATGTAATAGCCAAGAGTCTCTAGTCTTACAGAGGCAATTATTCCCATTCTGTCTAATACACGTTAATGAGGCCATGCTTGTGTGTGGACTCAAGAAAAATGGAACCCATTTGACATTGTCATGTGCTTGGTGTTTGGGGTGTCTCTGGGAGGTCAGGAACATGTCTAAAGCTGATATGGGCCAAACAACAACTCTCTAGCCAGGCAAACTGACTGTGGCCAACGTGTGGGCAAGCAGACTAGAATTCATTCCTGTTCTTTCAGTCAAGAAAGGTCACTGGAAACTGAATGATATCCTGATAATATTGACTTAATAAATGGCTGAGTAATTGTCACTGGAAACTGAAAGATATCCTGATAATACCATTTTTACACAAGACTGGTCATAGGGCACCCTTTGGTTGTATGCCATTCATACAGCTAGAAAAGCTGCACCAGAAGACATTAAAGGTACATTGACTGAACACACATTACTTTAACATGTAAGCCTAGAGGATTAAACAAAGTTCACAGTTGTGTATGGAAGATACTGTGTGTGTGGTTAGTTATTGGTGCAAGTGAGAATTTATTTTTTGTTAGTGTGTGTGAATGAGTTTATATATGTTAGTGTGTCTGTGTAATTGAAAGTGTCTGATTGTTTAGCTATGTGAGCGAGTATGTCTGAGTATTTGAGAGAGTGAATGAGTACCTTTGTACCCATATGTGTATAATTTTGTGCATCTGTATGTGTGTGTCCCTGATTATTTATGAGTTGTGTAGCTGTGTATGAGACCTCTGTCACTGTTTATTACTTTCAGTCTGACACTGATCTCTGAATGCATGTGTGGATGATATTGTTGCTGGACAGTCCTTTGAAAAGAATAATGTGCAATAATAAAATTAAATGGTATGTGGTTAATTTGTAAGCACTGATCTGATTATTCTCAGAAGATTAATAACCTGCTGCACACCTCTCCAGGGAATGTTAACTTGACAATAACAATATCAAATCCAGCGAAATTTGTTCCAAGTTCCTCAGCTGAAAAGCGATCAGCAGCCAGATAGCTCAGCTTGTGACAGCTGCTGTTGACGTTGGTTAGGGGAGGGGAGGGTGTGGACCAGACTGTATCATTTCTGTAGAGAATGTGTTTCTCCACTCCAGTTACCCAGCTGGATTACTGCCCTGTCATTGGAAGAAACAGCTGACCCAGTTAAGACTGGATGAACTGGGATTCTTGGAACAGAAAAGTCTGAGGGATGATTAGATGCGCATCTTTAAAATTATGATAGAATGTAATTGGGTAAGCTTCAGAAATATGTTCCTGCTGGTGGGGCATTCAAAATTAGTATCATAAATATTAGACAGGCACAAATAAATCCATTATGGAATTCAGGTGGAACTTATTTACCAACACAAATAGAACTTTAGGCCCATTGGAACATCTGAGGAATATTATTGATGCATTTAAGGGGAAGCTGGATATATACATAAGGGAATGAGAAGCTTTTGGCTAAAGGGTGAGATGGCATTGAATACAAAGAAGCTCATGTGAAACATGAATATCAGCATAGCTCAGTTGAGCTGAATGGCCTGTAAAACTCACTGTAAATTGCATCACTTAAATCCCCTCACATCCCAGCTAATTGAAGGTTTAGAATGTACAAAGTGAAACTGAAATTGGAAAATCCTGGAAATACTTAATAGCTCAAGTGGCCTGTGGGGAGAACCAATGCTGTACTGTTTCTGAACAAGTGCCCACACTCGAAATCCAAATAGAGGTTAAAAGATTGCTTGTAAATTTTAATTGAAGAATTTTCATTTGTTCCTCAATGCCTGTGAATGGAGGCGGAGGCTTTAGAAATGCTGTAACTTGTCAGTTTATTGTAGCCTTGACGTGAAGGAGCTGGTATTGGACTGGGGTGGACAAAATCAGAAGTCAGACAACATCAGCTTGTAGTCCAACAAGTTTATTTAAAATCACAAGCTTTCAGAGCATTGTAGACTTCACCTGACGACACCTTGGACTATAACCTGGTGACATGTGACTTCTGACTTTGTCAGTTTACTCACTGGGAACTCCACGTTCATTGCTCTAACTTCTGACCAATATACAGCAGCTCCCAGCAATATTCTGCTTTATTGGGTCCTGTTTATTACATTGAAGTATAGTGAATGTTTTGTATTTTCCTTTAGAAATTGAGGGATTCGGAAAATAAATTCTGTAATGCTTTCTCTTGGGGTGTTGGGGAGGGAATTGCTGGATAATTGGGTTTCAATCTGCAGGTTGTACTGTCTGAAATATTACTGC
This sequence comes from Chiloscyllium punctatum, assembly GCF_047496795.1. Taxonomy (NCBI): domain Eukaryota; kingdom Metazoa; phylum Chordata; class Chondrichthyes; order Orectolobiformes; family Hemiscylliidae; genus Chiloscyllium; species Chiloscyllium punctatum. The sequence continues at coordinate 65,481,685 of NC_092780.1, read as the reverse complement.
GCACTAATATGGACTATACTTGAAAAGAGCTTGGACAGAGTCCCAAAGTATTTCACAGCCAATCAAGTAGCTTTGCAATATTGCAATTCCTGTCCTTTAAGGAATGCAGAGCTGCCTGTGCAAGATGTAACAAGCCTGGTAGCATGGAAAACTGATTGTATTATGGTGGTGATCAGAGCCTTAACATTGGCAAATACAATGACACAGGAGTCCCTCAATTCTAATTGTATCCAAATCCTGAGACTCAAGGGAAGGCTGCATATTCTGTTTTTGTTGGTAATAACTAGTTGTTATCTTTGTGATAAGTGTCAGACACAGACTTTCTCCTCCAGTAATTCCGAAAGCTGTGTTTACGACTGTTCAATTTTAAGAGGAGTGTTTTCCCAGTGCCTGTCTAATATGTATGATCTTTATGATCAGCATCATTAATATATGTTCAGCAAACAATCCATGGCTTTTTGTGAGCATGCCAAGAAGTTACTGTACTTCATGATACTACACCAGGGATTGTATTCCAAAGCAGTCTCATTGTCTGCAACACATTTCAAAATGTCCTGATGATGTGAAGGATGCTATTGACATGCAAATTTCTTCTCATTACCAAAGATTCTAAGCATACTAAAGAAATTGAAAATTATCTCCCCCACTTTAATAATTTTTATCTTTCTCTCTCTGATTTTTTAATTGAATTGAATTTATTGTCACGTGTACCGAGGCACAGTGAAAAGCTTTGTCTTGTGAGCGATGCAGGCTGATCACAGAGTTAAGTAGCATAAATAACTAAATAAAAGGTAAACAAAAACAAAGCCCCGGGTACAGGTCAATGTTAAGAGTTTGAGAGTCCATTTCAGTATTCTAACAACAGTAGGATAGAAACTGTTTTGAAACTGGCTGGTGCATGTGTTCAGGCTTCTGTACCTTCTCCCCGATGGTAGAGGTTGTAGAAAAACATTACCAGGGTGGGATGGATCTTTGGGAATGCTGGTGGCCTTTCCTTGACAGCGGGCCTGGTAGATGGACTTCATAGATGGGAGGTTGCCTCGGATGCTGCCTGACCTGCTGTGCTTTCCCAGCAGTACTCTAATCTAGACTCTGATCTCCAGCATCTGCAGCCCTCATTTTTGGCCTTTGTGATTGGCCGGGCCGAGTTCACCACTCTCTGTAACCGTCTCCGATCTTGAATGGTACAGTTGCCATACCAGGTAGTGATACATCCAGACACAATTCTCTTGATGGCGCACCTATAAAAGTTGGCAAGGATATTTGCTGTCATGCCAAATTTCCTCAGCTGCCTGAGGAAGAAGAGACATTGTTGGGCCTTTGTAACCAGTGCGTCCACATGAAGAGTCCAAGAAAGCTTGTTGTGGATGACCACTCCCAGGAGCTTGACACTTTCCACTCGTTCCACCTCTGTGCTGTTAATGTGTAGGAGGGGGCATGAGTAACATCCTGCCGAAAGTCAGTAATGAATTACTTGGTTTTGCTGGTATTGAGAACTAATTGTTCTCAGTGCACCATTTTTCCATGTCTTCCACCTCCCGTCTGTTTTGATGCCATCTGGGATTCAACCGATTATGGTGGTGTCATCAGCAAACTTGTCAATAAATAAAGGTGCCACCAGCAATGACCCCATCCCTAAATTAATAAAAGTAAATGAGCAACATCATGGTTTACTCACCGCTAGACTTATTCATTCCAATGCTGTTCTGATCATTCTTCCATCTTGCATCCTACATTTCCCAAATCCTGTTGCGTCTACCCTAACTTGCACCAAATATCATTGACCCATCTCTATTTACTCTCTTTTTTATTCACTCATGGGTGTCACTGACTGGGCCAGCATTTATTGTCCATCCCTATTTGCCCAGAGGGCAGTTGAGAATCAACCACATTGCTGTGGGTCTGGAGTCACATGTAGGCCAGACCAGGGTAAGGCTGGCAGTTTCCTTCCCTAAAGGACATGAATGAATCAGATGGGGTTTTACAGCAGTGTTAAAGCATTCTATTCCAGATACTTGTTGTATTAACGTTATACCATCAACCATGATGGGATTCAAACCCATGCACCAGAACATTAGCCCAGAGTTTTGGATTACTAGTCCCATAAGATTACCAAAGGGCCACTGCTTCCAGAACTGGAAGCAGTGGCCCTCTGGTAATCTTATGGGACTAGTAATCCAAAACTCTGGGCTAGCGGTCTGGAATGAATAAGTCTAGCGGTGAGTAAACCATGATGTTGCTCATTTACTTTTATTAATTTAGGGATGGGGTCATTGCTGGTGGCACCTTTATTTATTGACAAGTTCGCTGATGACACCACCATAATCGGTTGAATCCCAGATGGCATCGAAACAGACGGGAGGTGGAAGACATGGAAAAATGGTGCACTGAGAACAACTAGTTCTCAATACCAGCAAAACCAAGTAATTCATTACTGACTTTCGGCAGGATGTTACTCATGCTCCCCCTATACACTAACAGCACAGAGGTGGAACGAGTGGAAAGTGTCAAGCTCCTGGGAGTGGTCATCCACAACAAGCTTTCTTGGACTCTTCATGTGGACGCACTGGTTACAAAGGCCCAACAATGTCTCTTCTTCCTCAGGCAGCTGAGGAAATTTGGCATGACAGCAAATATCCTTGCCAACTTTTATAGGTGCGCCATATAGATACTGGCTCCAAGTACAGTATCAATTCAATTTTGAAATGTATATCCTTCTGTTTGAGTTTTTCTGTGGCTTCATCCTTGTCTATTAGTGTAACCATCTCCAATCCTGAAATTATCTGAAATCTCTGCAGTCCTCCAATCTCCGCACTGCTCTCCTTCTGTTGGCCATCCTGTCAGCTTCCTAAATTTCAGTCTTTGGGGATGACACTCCGTCTTCCCTCAAGGCGCTGTTATAATCCACCGCTTTGCGGTAAACCTTTGTTTACTCGTCCTCAGATGTCTTTGACTTGTTGGATTTACTTGGTTGAAACCATCTGTGAACTGTCCTGTTTATTTTAGATTAGATTCCTTACAGTGTGGAAACAGGCCCTTCGGCCCAACAAGTCTACACTGACCCTCCGAAGAGTAACCCATCCAGACGCATTTCCCTCTGACTAACGCACCTAACCTATGGGCAATTTAGCAATTCACCTAACCTGCACATTTTTGGACTGTGGGAGGAAACTGGAGCACCCGGAGGAAACCCACACAGACACGGGGAGAATGTGCAAACTCCACACAGACAGTCACCCGAGGCTGGAATTGAACCCGGGTCTCTGGTGATGTGAGGCAGCAGTGCTAACCACTGAGCCACCGTGCTGCCCCTGTGTTAAAGACATTTTACAGATGCCAGTTACAGCTGAACGGTGAATATCGATCATTTTTAATGTTACCCAAGGCACACACTGCAAAGGGGATGTAAAAATCAACAGCCAGGTTAGTGCTCCTCTGTACTGCAAATCGTTCTGATGTTGCCTCATCTGCTTGGAGTCTTGGAACATTATTAAATTAAAAGTGTGTATGTCGACAAGAGAATGCCCCTTTTAGTGCTGGTGGAACTGGAGTGAACAAAGTATACAGAACACAATGGTTTGTTTAAAACAGCTTAAGTATATTGTGCATGCTGTTTGGTACATCAATTTCCTCAGTCACATACTCTCGGATTACTTTCTCTGAACACTTCCTATGTGAATCATGCAATGAATGTATGTGTCTACATAAAAGAAACAATGTGATGTTATGAGCTAGATCTTTCTAGAACACAGCAGCATTATTTTTAGAGGTGGCCTCTAGATTTTGTTTTCATGTTACTGCATATTCTTGAGAGAATGTCTTTGCCAATTCTGTCACTCCCCCTCCGAAGGCATTGGCTGCTGGCTAGGGTTTGATTCTTAGTGAGCGCTGGTTACCCTCAAGGATATCTTGTCTGAGCCTTGACAGCAGCAGATGACTTGCTATTTGACTACATGGCGTTTCACAGTTGAGCTTTACCTTCTGTTCACTCCACTTTGGCAGGAACTTCCTTCCACTGGAAGATAATCACTGACTAAACCCCAGCTCCCTCGCTCAGAGGTCCAATGGATTATGGAATCTCAAATGCCACTCTGGCTGAGATGACCCACCTTGGCCACTGTAGATCGAACCTGGACCTTTCATTTTCTGTGCTGTTTAACTTTTCATTGGAAGAATTCACGGGGCATCATGGGATCAAATAAATGAATCTTATCACCCCTTCAACTAAGGGGTGTGTGTTGGGGGGGGGAAGGATTTTTAAAAATTATGGTAAGAAACTCCTTTCAAAGTCTTGTGAGTCTTTACCAAGATTGGGCGCTGTGCTGCCTGTGTTACCCGTTTTAAAATAATCAACAACTGAAGTGATTTATTGAGGTATAATGAGAATGGCAACAAATTAGGGCGAGCCCTGAGTCCATACATATCTTGCACTCATATCGAGGAATTTTTCCTTTTGATTGATTGAAAGATCTTGATGTTCCACTCAAAACCTGACAGCTCAATTTATAGTTGCAGTCACGTCAGGGCTGATAGTTTATAGGAACCCTCCAGACATCAGCAGCTTCAGGTCACCCAAGTATGAGTCTGCCACTTGGCACAACAAACATGCTGGGTTACAAAAGCAGGACCAATATCTAAAGGGTTGGTAGGGGCCTCAAGAGAATTCTGATGTTGAGTAAAAAGGAGGAAGATAAAATCTTGAGCAGGGTAACATACCCCTCATTCTAACATATCAGCCGTCTTATTCCTTAAGTGTTAACATGGTGCTGCATTTCCACTGCAGTTATATATAATCACCTTCCCACTGCAGTCACAAAAGGGCGCATTTTCACGGCAGGAGGAAGTGAGGACTGCCGATGCTGGGGATTAGAGCTTAAAAATGTGTTGCTGGAAAAGTGCAGCAGGTCAGGCAGCATAAAAGGAGAAGGAGAATCGACGTTTCAGGCGTAAGCCCTTCTTCAGAAGAAGGGCTTATGCCCGAAACGTCGATTCTCCTTCTCCTTTGATGCTGCCTGACTTGCTGCGCTTTCCCAGCAACACATTTTTAAGCATTTTCACTGCAATCAGATATGGTCTAATTTCCATTGCAGTCAGATATGGTCGCGTTTTCACTGCATTTAGATATGGTCGTATTTTCACTGCAGTCAGATATGGCCACATTTTCACTGCAATCAGATGTGGTCACATTTTCACTGCAGTCAGAAAAGGTCACATTTCCACTGCAGTCATATATGGTCACATTTTCACTGCAGTCAGATATGGTCGCACTTTCATTGTAGTTAGATATGGTCGCATTTTCACTGCAGTTAGATATAGTCGCATTTTCACTGCAGTCAGATATGGTCGCAATTTCACTGCAGTTATATATGGTTGCATTTTCACTGCAATCAGATATGGTTGCATTTTCACTGCAGTCAGATACAGTCGCACTTTCATTGCAGTTAGTTGCATTTTCACCGCAATCAGATATGGTTGTATTTTCACTGTAGTCAGATATGGTCGCATTTTCACTGCAGTTAGATATGGTTGCATTTTCACTGTAGTCAGATATGGTTGCATTTTCACTGCATTCAGATATGGTTGCATTTCCACTGCAGTTAGATATTGTCGCATTTTCACTGTAGTCAGATATGGTCGCATTTCAACTGCAATCAGATATGGTCGCGTTTTCACTGCAGTTAGATATGGTCACATTTTCACTGCAGTCAGATATGGTTGCATTTTCACTGCAGTCAGAAATGGTCGCATTTCCACTGCAGTTAGATATGGTCGCTTTTTTTTAAAAGCAGCTGGGCTCAGGATTGCAACAACATCCAGAGAAGAAGGATACTATGGAACAGTAGTTTGCTGTCTTGGAATCTCAACAATATAACCCGATACTGATCGAATTTACATTATTTTCACATTCAAAAGTTACAGCAAATTACACAAGAGAACGCTTTAATATATTATTTCACATCCCTGCATCAAATGTCTAGTCATCACTGAAGTGTTCGAAGTATTAGGACTACCCAACCCAAGAGATTAATTAAACATTCTTACAGCAGATTTACAAATATAAATTGAGTGTTGAATTATTGTTTTGTTTTTGCATAGTGAAAGAATTCTGACCTGATGAGATTTGTTTTTTTTATTTCAGTTCAAGTTCAGATGTTGATTTGTGCTGTTTATTTCTTAAAAATGTTTTCACTGTGAGGGCAATGACTGCTATAGCCAGGATCAGGGCCAGTACTAGCAGGATCCACTGGCCTGCTTTAGCCTGCTCTGGATCTAAACTTAACCCCAGAAAATCCACTTTGCTTTTTGGAACAGGCACTGGATTTCCCTCAACAGTGGTAATTGGAGTTGTCGGAGCTGGAGCTTCCACTGAAGAAAGAGCTGGAAAGGAATGTGTGAGAGTTAATTTGTATTCTGATCAGCATAACAGTGACATGAATACAGTAAATATTTGAATAGAAGGAGGTCATTTGGCCCATTTTCTATCAGAACGTGACTGATCTTTGTTGTTCCTTTGATCCTATATTGGTTTCCAACCAGAGCTCTTATAACGAGTGGGTCAGGTTTGAGTCCCATTCCAGGATTTATTGGTCCAGGCTTGATGTATTTATAACACAGCCTGTAAATCTTTCCAACAAGCAGCTGATCAGAGCAGGACGGGTTCCCTGATCATCTGTCCTGCAGCAAGCAATGTCAAACCGCTATAAGTATCAGAAGTCCCATGATCTAACTATTGGAAATGAGGACAAGACATAAGACAAAAAGACAATTCCTATCCCCCTAGCCTGACAGAAATAAATCGAGCCCAGTCTAAAAACTGTCACTCAATCGCTGAAATGATTTTTAGGTTCTGAGTGAAAAAGAACACACTTTCAGTGTTAATGAAAGCCAATTACTGCTGATGCTGGAATCTGAAACCAAAAGAGAAAATGCTGGAAAATCTCAGCAGGTCTGGCAGCATCTGTAAGGAGAGAAAAGAGCTGACGTTTCGAGTCTAACTGACCTTTGTCAAAGCTTAAAAAAAGGGGAGAAATAGGGAGGTATTTATACTGGGCTGAGAGAAGGTGAGTCATGGCTCCAGAAGCAAAGGTAGCAATAAAGAGGTAATAATGACAGTGCATAGAGAGATTATAGGGAGATTAGGAACTGTGAATGACCAAGGCTGAAGCCAGTGCTATGTGACAAAATATGTGGGGGATGTGTGAAGCAGAGGCAAAATGGAAAACAGGGGAAAAGGGTAGCAAAGGAGGAAGAGGAGAGAAAAAAAAGGTGATGAGAGAGTGGGGAGCGAGAGAAAGAGAGACAATCAAGAACAGTGAAAAAAAAATGTAAAAATAAATGCCGGGAGGGGGCACGAGAAAGGCTTGACAGAACGGATTAGGGAGAACACAAAGGCATTTTACACTTGTGTGAGGATAAGAGAATGGTCAAAGAAAGAGTAGGGCCGATCAGGGATAGCATAGGGAATTTTGTGTGTGGAGTCTGAGGAGGTAGGGGAAGCCCTAAATGAGTTTTTTGCTTCTGTCTTTACGAAAGAAACGAACATTGTAGTGAATGAAACTTTTGAAGAGCTGGTATGCATGCTGGAATGGATAGAGATAGAGGAAGCCGATGTGCTGAAAAATTTTGTCAAACATTAAGATTGACAAGTCGCCAGGCCTGGACCAGATTTGTCCTCGGCTGCTTTGGGAAACGAGAAATGCAATTGCTTCACCACTTGCGAAGATCTTTTCATCCTCACTCTCCACTGGAGTCGTACCTGAGGACTGGAGAGAGGCAAATGTAATTCCTCTCTTCAAGAAAGGAAATAGGGAAACCCCCTGCAATTACAGACCAGTCAGTCTCACGTCTGTCGTCTGCAAGGTGTTAGAAAGGATTCTGAGGGATAGGAGTTATGACCATCTGGAAGAGCACGGCTTGATTAAATGCAGTCAACATGGCTTTGTGAGGTTTACCAGAAAGCTGCCTGGACTGGAGGGCTTATCTTATGAAGAGAGGTTGACTGAACTTGGACTTTTTTCATTGGAGAAAAGGAGGAGAGGGGACCTAATTGAGGTATACAAGATAATGAGAGGCATAGACAGAGTCAATAACCAGAGACTATTTCCCAGGGCAGAAATGACTAACACGAGGGGTCATAGTTTTAAGCTGGTTGGAGGAAAGTATAGAGGGGATGTCAGAGGCGGGTTCTTTACACAGAGAGTTGTGAGAGCATGGAATGCGTTGCCAGCAGCAGTTGTGGAGGCAGGGTCATTGGGGACATTTAAGAGACTACTGGACATGCATATAGTCACAGAAATTTGAGGGTGCATACATGAGGATCAGTGGTTGGCACAACATTGTGGGCTGAAGGGCCTGTTCTGTGCTGTACTGTTCTATGTTCTATGAAATAAAATGATCTGAAGTTGTTGAATTCAATGTTGAGACCGGCAGGCTGTAACGTGCCTAGTCGGAAGATGAGATGCTGTTCCTCCAGTTTGCGTTGAGCTTCACTGGAACATTGCAGCAGGCCAAGGACAGACATGTGGGCATGGGAGCAGGATTGGGTGTTGAAGTGGCAAGCCACGGGAAGGTCCGGGACCTGATTATGTACAGACCGAAGGTGCTCAGCAAAGCGATCACCCAGTCGGCACTGAGTTAGAGAATCCCACCACCCTTTGGGTGGAAGACCTTTTCCTCATATCTCCTCTAAACCTTTTGCTTCTTGTCTTTAATTTCTGCCCCTGGTTATGGAGCCCTCCATCAAGGGATAATGTTCCTTCCTCTCTACCCTATCTCTGCCCCGCATCATTTTATCCATCTCAATCATGTCCTCTCTCTGTTTTCTCTGCTCTAAGGAAAACAACCCAGTCTGTCTATTCCTCTTCAGAACTGAAACTCTCCAGCTCAGGCAACATCCTGGCAAATCTCCTCTGCACCCTCTCCAGTGTTATCACATCCTCCAATATTTGGATTCCAGAACTGCTCACAGTAGTCCAGCTGTGGCCTAACTAGCATTTTGTACAGTTCCAGCATTACTTCCTTGCTCTTAAACTCCATGCCCTGCCTAATCAAGGCAACTATGCCATATGTCTTCTTCACCATTTTCTCCACCTGCCCCCGCTACCTGAAGGGACCAGTGTCCATACATATCAAGGCCCCTCTGATCCTTATTGCACCCAGATTCCTACTGTTAATCATGAATTCCCTGTCTTGTTTGTGTGGGTGGCACGATGGCACAATGGTTAACATTGCTGCCTCACAGCGCCAGAGACCCGGGTTCAATTCCCGCCTCAGGTGACTCTCTGTGTGGAGTTTGCACGTTCTCCCCGTGTCTGTGTGGGTTTCCTCCGGGTGCTCCGGTTTGCTCCCACAATCCAAAAATGTGCAGGTTAGGTGAATTGGCCATGCTAAATTGCCCGAGTGTTTGGTGAAAGGGGAATGGGTCTGGGTCGGTGCGGACTTGTTGGGCCGAAGGGCCTGTTTCCACACTGTAAGTAATCTAATCTTGGATACATTGCCCCACATTTATCCGATTGAAATATATTTGCCATTAATCAACCCATCTAACCAACCCAAAACTGAAACGTCGATTCTCCTGCTCCTCGGATGCTGCCTGACCCACTGTACTTTTCCAGCACCACACTCTTGACTCTACATCCTCTCATAGTCCAAGGCTATCTGCCTCACTAATTAACATCCCACCAATTTTTATGTGGTCTGTGAACTTACAGATTAAACCTCCTACGCTCAAGTCTAATTCGCTTATACAGTGGAACCTCAATTATCTGAATATCAATTATCCGAATTTCGGATTAATCAAAGGAGATCTCAAGGTCCCGATAGAAGCATTACATCAAAGAGGTGTTTCCAACACTGATCACATCTTTTGTTTACACTGATTAAAAATGAACCCAGCTTCCTGAAATGCTTCCTGAAAGCCTGGACATTGATGGGAGTGCAGGCACGGTCCCCAGATGACTGACTGCCTGCTCTCTCTCTCTCTACACAGGAGTGTACCCTAAATCCCCCTTCCACAGATAATCTCTCCAACATTGTCCTGTACAGGGCAAAGGTGGAACTTGTAAAAACATTGCAGTAAAAATGTGTGTGTGAGGTGTGTGAGCCTGTGCGTGTGCGTCTGTGTGTGTGTGTGCTATTTGGAGACTCACCCGCCAAAGGCAACAGCAGTCTTACTGTTGGTGCCCAGTCTGGCTGCATTGGAGGGGGGGAGAATGGGGAGAGTGGAGGGTGCACTGGGGCGGGGCAGACAGTATGGACGGGGAGGGGTCCGGATAGGAGGGTGGAGTGTGGATCGGCCAGGGGCTGGGTTTGGACGGGTTTGGAGAAGTGGGCAGGGGCGGGGTTAGATGGGTTGTGGCTGTACAGAATATTGGTTAGGCCACTGTTGGAATATTGCGTGCAATTCTGGTCTCCTTCCGTGAAAGGGTGCAGAAAAGATTTACAAGGATGTTGCCAGGGTTGGAGGATTTGAGCTATAGGGAGAGGCTTAAACAGGCTGGGGCTGTTTTCCCTGGAGCTTCAGAGGCTGAGGGGTGACCTTATAGAGGTTTACAAAATCATGAGGGGCATGGATAGGATAAATAGACAAAAGTCTTTTCCCTGGGGTGGGGGAGTCCAGAACTAGAGGGCATAGGGTTAGGGTGAGAGGGGAAAGGACCTAAGGGGCAACTTTTTCATGCAGAGGGTGGTGCGTGTGTGGAACGAGTTGCCAGAGGAAGTGGTGGAGGCTGGTACAATTACAGCATTTAAAAAGCATCTGGATGGGTATATGGATAGGAAGGGTTTAGAGGGATATGGGTCGGGTGCTGGCAAATGGGACTCGATTAATTTCGGATATCTGGTCGGCATGGATGAGTTGGACCGAAGGGTCTGTTTCCATGCTGTACATCTCTATGACTCTAATCACTGCTGCTCAGACTAAACATCTGAATCCTTTCCCAGGTCATTATTCCATATGGTAGCAGTGTCAATCTAATCACATCCAAAACAGTCAGTGGTAACAGACTTAGTGACTTCAAAGGAGCAATTGTTGGTGATAATTTACTGTTATCAGTATCATCACCTGTATAGGGACAGAGAAGGAGAAGGAGACCATTTGACCTCAAAAGCTGTCAATTCAATAATGATTGATCCATGGAAAGTCATAGAGATGTATAGCACAGAAACATACCCTTTGGATCAACTTGTGTATGCTGAGCAGATATCCTAACCCAACTAGTCCCATTTGCCAGCACTTGGCCCATCTCCTTCTTAATCCTTCCTATTCCCATACCCATCCAGATGCCTTTTAAATGTTGTAACTGTACCAGCCTCCACCAGCAGCTCATTCCATACACACACCACCCCCTGGGTCTTAATTCCATTCACCTGGTTTGACTCATTAATGCTTTAAATCTGACAAAAATATCTAAATCTCAGTTTTGAAATCTTTTGGGGGACAAGTTTTAGATTTCCACCACCATTTGAGTGAAGATATGCTACCCAACAGCACACCTGAATGAATGAGCTCGGATATTAAAGGATGGCTATCTTTAGCTGGAGATCATGTTGTACTGACCTGGAGTCCAGTCATAATCAGGCCACCCGAGGGTCTCTTTTTGCTTCTTATTTTCTTCAGTGAGCCATTCTGTAAGCGGCTGGAAGTATTTCAGGAGGGAAGATGCAGACATACTGGAGTTCCCTGTGATCATCTTCATTGCTACAGGCCACGGCTTGCTACTCCCCAGTTTCATGGCATCCCTGAGATGGAAATGACAACAACAACTTCTGTTTGCATTGTGCCTTCCAAATATTAAAACATTCCGAGTTGCTCGGCAGGAGCACTATGATGCAAATTTAGGCACCAAGCCACAAAAAGGGATATTATGGCAGATGGTCTAAAAGGTAGGAGCATCTTAAAGCAGGAGGAAGGAGAGAGAGGTGGATTCTCCATTAGTATAAAAGTAACTGACCATAAATAGTATTATTTGGGATAGACCTGATATGGAACATCAGTTGTAAAGATTAAGTGTATTCAAAACATATCCAATGGAACATGCTGCCTAAGTTGACTTTATAATATTCAAATTGATATACTTTACAAAATACTTTTACAAATGTAACAAATAAAGTATATTTTTGAAAAAAAAAATGTTTTGGGGTAAGGGTAGATGTTGAATGAATGATCTGTGCCTTGAGCAATGTGGTTCCTCACTTCCTCCAGGATGTAATGTGGTAACTGAGTGAGAAGGCCAATTATAAATATTATAGATTCATATCCACTGCTTTCACTTAAAGATAATGTATCTGAATGCAATTCAAGATGCTGACTGTGATGGTCTGTTTCACCTTGTCCAGAACAATAATCCCAAAGGATACAGAGTGTTCCTAAAGTGGGAATATTCAAACACATGATTTTTTTTTTGAGTGGATGTGGGGTGCAGGAAAGGTCTGGTAAGTCCAGCCTGGTATGTGAATTATCACTGTTAACATCACAACAGTCAGGAATGTAATGGATCAGAGACAAGATTTCAGTCTTTTTATGATTTTTACTCCTTATCCAAACCATTGCTGCTTGTTTCTTGGGGCAGGGCCAGGGGAGCTTAAAATATCAAGGCTATTACATCAGAGACTGAACGATCAATTGATAGAACACATTCCCTTCACTGGCAATAGCAGCAGTTTGTCCAAAATTAGATAGAATTCTTTCAGAAGATAACATTTTGGGATAAAGTAAGTGAGGTATTTGGGACAGGACACGTACAGAGTGCAGGGTTTTGTGGAGGAAAGAGATAACCTTGGATTCCCCAAATTCTCTATCACTGGGGCTTTCCTCCGAGACATTTTACACCACTGAAAGAGGCCACTGGCTGTGCCAACTCGAAACTGAGCTCTTCAGGCCAACCCAGTATTTAGAATAGAACCCCGACAGTGTGGAAGTAGGCCATTCGGCCCATCAAGTCCATTCCCACCCTTATAACAGCAGCCCATCCAGACCCACACCCTTACCCTGTATTTCCCATGGCTAATCTGTACAGCTTTGTACTGTAGGAGGAGACTGGAGCACCTGGAGGAAACCCACGTAGACACAGGAAGACTGTGCAAACTCCACACAGAGAGTCACCCGAGGGTGGAATCAAACCTGGGCCTCGAGTGCTGTGAGGCAGCAGAGCTAACCACTGAGTCACCGTGCCACGCATATTTTATCCATTGAGTTTTTGGGAAGACACATGCAATTAGAATCATTCCCATAAAGAGAACAAAGAACAGTGCAGCACAGGAACAGGCCCTTCGGCCCTCCAAGCCTGTCCCAACACATTTTTCCTTTCCATAATAAAACTCTCTCCACTTACAGGATCCGTCTCCTTCTATTCCCCTCCTGTTGATGTATTTATCCAGGTGCTTCTTGGATGCTGCTATTGTGTCTGCTTCCACCACCTCCTCTGACAGCACGTTCCAGACACACACCACCCTTTGTGTGAAAACTTTGCCTTGCATATATCTTTTAAACTCCCCCCACCCCCCTTGCACCTTGAACCTGTGTCCCCTAGCAATGATCCCTCAACTCTGGAAACAAACCTCATATTTTCCACTCTATCCATGCAATTCACAATCTTGTAAGCTTCTATCAGGTCGCCCCTGAACCTCCTGCGTTCCAATGAAAACAAACCGAGTCTATCCAACCTTTCCTCATAACTAAAATCCCCCATACCAGGCAAAATTCTGGTAAACCTTTTCTGTACCCTCTCCAAAACATTTACATCCTTCTGGTAGTGTGTTGACCAGAACTTAGAACATAGAACAATACAGCACAGAACAGGCCCTTTGGCCCACGATGTTGTGCTGAACATTTGTCCTAGCTTAAGCACCTATCCATGTACCTATCCAATTGCCGCTTAAAGGTCACCAATGATTCTGACTCTGCCACTCCCACAGGCAGCGCATTCCATGCCCCCACCACTCTCTGGGTAAAGAACCTACCCCTGACATCCCCCCTATACCTTCCACCCTTCACCTTAAATTTATGTCCCCTTGTAACACTCTGTTGTACCCGGGGAAAAAGTCTCTGACTGTCTACTCTATCTATTCCCCTGATCATCTTATAAACCTCTATCAAGTCACCCCTCATCCTTCGCCATTCCAATGAGAAAAGGCCTAGCACTCTCAACCTATCCTCGTACGACCTATTCTCCATTCCAGGCAACATCCTGGTAAATCTGTTCTGCACCCTCTCCAAAGCTTCCACAACTTTCCTAAAATGAGGCAATCAGAACTGCACACAGTACTCCAAATGTGGCCTTACCAAGGTCCTGTACAGCTGCAACATCACCTCACGACTCTTGAATTCAATCCCTCTGCTAATGAACGCTAATACACCATAGGCCCTCTTACAAGCTCTATCCACCTGAGTGGCAACTTTCAAAGATCTATGAACATAGACCCAAAGATCCCTCTGCTCCTCCACCTTACTAAGAACCCTACCGTTAACCCTGTATTCTGCATTCTTATTTGTCCTTCCAAAATGGACAACTTCACACTTGACAGGGTTGAACTCCATCTGCCACTCCTCAGCCCAGCTCTGCATCATATCTCAGTCTCTTTGCAGCCGACAACAGCCCTCCTCACTATCCACAACTCCACCAATCTTCGTATCATCTGCAAATTTACTGACCCACCCTTCGACTCCCTCTTCCAAGTCATTAATAAAAATTACAAACAGCAGAGGACCCAGAACTGATCCCTGCGGAACTCCACTTGTAACTGGGCTCCAGGCTGAATATTTACCATCTACCACCACTCTCTGACTTCGACCGGTTAGCCAGTTCTCTATCCAACTGGCCAAACGTCCCACTATCCCATGCTTCCTGACTTTCCGCATAAGCCTACCATGGGGAACCTTATCAAATGCCTTATTAAAATCCATGTACACTACATCCACTGCTCTACCCTCATCCACATGCTTGGTCACCTCCTCAAAGAATTCATTAAGACTTGTAAGGCAAGACCTACCCTTCACAAATCCGTGCTGGCTGTCCCTAATCAAGCAGTGTCTTTCCAGATACTCATAAATCCTATCCCTCAGTACCCTTTCCATTACTTTGCCTCCCACCGAAGTAAGACTAACTGGCCTGTAATTCCCGGGGTTATCCCTATTCCCTTTTTTGAACAGGGGCACAACTTACGCCATGTTCCAAGTGTGCCCTAAATAAAGATGTATAAAGCTGCAATGTAACTTGTTTATCCACGTATCCAATGCCCCTTCCAGTGCAAACATGCCATAGGCCTTTTTTACTACCTCACCTTCCTACACCACCTTCGGTGATCTGTGGACCTGCGCACCCAGATCCCTCTGCATATCAATATTCCTATGGGTTCTGCCTTAGTTTCCACCTGCACTTGATCTTCAAGAGTGCATCACCTCAAATTTGTCCAGATTAAACTCCACCTGCCATTTTTCTGCCCACATCTCTGATCTACATCCTGCTGTATCCTCTGACAATCCTCCTCACTATCCGCAACTCCACCAATCTTTATATCATCTTAGCAAACTCACTAATGAGACCAGCCATGTTTTCCTCCAAATCATTTATGTCGACCATGAACAGCAGAGGTCCCAGCACTGATCCCAGGGGAACATTACCTGACGTTCCATTTGTACAGCATCCTCCCACCACTACCCTCTGTCTCCTATGACTGAGCCAGTTCTGTATCCACCTTGCCAGCCCACCCCTGATACCATGTGACTTCACCTTTTGTACCAGTCTGCCATGAGGGACTTTTGATGTGGAGGTGCTGGTGTTTTACTGGAGTGGACAAACATAAAAATCACATAACACCAGGTTATAGTCCAACAGGTTTATTTGGAAGTACAAGTTTTTGGAGTGCTGCTCCTTCATCAGGGAGCTGTGAGGCAGGATCATAGCACACAGAATTTATAGTAAAAGATCAAAGTGTCATACAACTGATGCGATGTATTGAACAAACCTAGATTGCTGTTAAGTCTTTAATCACTTAGAACGGGCAGCAATCTCTTCCCTCGCTTCCTGCAGCAACCTTGGGTACATATCGTCTGGCCCAGGATATTTGTCTATTCTTACATTTTTCAAAATTTCCAGCACATCTTCCTTCTTAACATTGATCTGTTTAAGTGTATCGGTTCGTTTCACACTGTCCTCAGAAATGACAAAGTTCCTGTCACTAGTGAATGCTGAATCAAAGTATTCATTAAGGACCTGCCCTACCTCCTCCAACTCCAGGCACAAGTTCCCAAACCATCAACCACCTTTCCGACATCAATCATCTTCATCACCTCCTCAAACATCTCGGTCAAGTTAGTGAAGCACAACCTCCACCACACAAAACCACCCTGTCTATTGCTAATTTGCCGATTACTACCTAAATGGAATCAATTTATGTAAAGGGGCAGTACAAAGAGATCTGGGTGTTCTTGTACACCAGTCAGTGAAGGTAAGCATGCAGGTACAGCAGGTAATGAAGAAGGCTAATAGCATGCTGGCCTTCATAATAAGACGGATTGAGTATAGAAGCAAAGAGGTTCTTCTGCAGCTGTACAGGGCCCTGGTGAGACCACACCTGGAGTACTGTGTGCAGTTCTTGTCTCCAAATTTGAGGAAAGATATTCTGGCTATTGAGGGAGTGCAGCGTAGGTTCATGAGGTCAATTCCTGGAATGGCGGGACTACCTTAGCTGAAAGACTGGAGCAACTAGTCTTGTATACCCTTGAGTTTAGAAGACTGAGAGGGGATCTGATTGAGACATACAAGATTATTAAAGGATTGGACATTCTGGAGGCAGGAAACATGTTTCCGCTGATGGGTGAGTGCCGAACCAGAGGACACAGCTTAAAAATACGGGGTAGACCATTTAGGACAGAGATGAGGAGAAACCTCTTCACCCAGAGAGTGGTGGGTGTGTGGAATGCTCTGCCCCAGAGGGCAGTGGAGGCCCAGTCTCTGGATTCATTTAAGAAAGAATTGGATAGAGCTCTCAAGGATAGTGGAATAAGGGTTATGGAGATAAGGCAGGAACGGGATACTGATTAAGGATGATCAGCCATGATCATATTGAATGGTGGTGCAGGCTCGAAGGGCACCTATTGTCTATTGTCTAATATGTCCATTTGCTCCTCAATACATAAAGATCTTGTCCCTGAGAATCTTTTCCAATCATTTCCCTGCCATCAAAGTGAGGCCCCCAGGCCTGTAATTTCCAGGATTATCCCTGCTACCTTTCTTTATGGGTCAACATTGGCTATTCTCCAGTCCACTAGATCTCACCCGTGGCCAAAGGGGAGACAAAGATGTCTGTCAATGCTCCAGTGATTTCTTCATGCCTCCTCAATTTCCTGGGATCAATTATACCGGACCCAAATACTTACCTACTTTAATACTTTTTAAGATTCACAATATCTCTTCTTTTCTAATAGCAACTTTGCTTAGAAATTCAGCATTCTCTTCCCTGAGATCATCCTCCACCATTTCTTCCTCTTTGGTGAACATCGACACAAAACATCCATGTAGAACGTCACCTCTGGCTCCACACATAGATTCCCTCCTTTGTCCTTGAGTGGCCCAACCTTTTTCCTGGCTACCATCTTGCTTTTTATATCTGTACAAAATCTTTGGGACTCTCCTTGTTCCTGTTTGCTCTCACCTTTTCATGACCCCTTTTTCGCTCTTCTCATGCCTTTCACTTTTATACACCGATTACTTCTTAAAACTGTCAGCAGCACAGTGGCAGAGGGCGGCACGGTGGCACAGTGGTTAGCACTGCTGCCTCACAGCGCCAGAGACCTGGGTTCAATTCCCACCTCGGGCGACTGTCTGTGTGGAGTTTGCACATTCTCCCCGTGTCTGCGTGGGTTTCCTCCAGTTTCCTCTCACAGTCCAAAAATGTGCAGGTCAGGTGAATTGGCCATGCTAAATTGCCTGTAGTGTTAGGTGAAGGAGTAAATTTAGGGGAGTGGGTCTGGGTGGGTTGTTGGGCCAAAGGGCCTGTTTCCACACTGTAAGTAATCTAATTTAAAAAACTTTGTCATGGCCTCTTTTCTTTCCTTAATTATTGACTTTCTCTTAATGTAACATTTCTGGGTTCACCTGAGCTTTGCTTGTCGATATTCTTTCATGCCCTGTCTTTTCTTTCCTCATTTCCTTTCTAGTTTCAACCCTGCACTTTTTATATTCTCTCCACTTTTCTGTAAAATGTCATTTCCGGTTCCATTGTAGATTCACTGACAGGGATTGAGGAATGTAACAAGTCAATAAGTCCTTTATGGCTATATTATATCAGAATGGTAGAAGGTGAACTTTGGTCATACTTCCTTGAGTATTTCCTCTCTGTTCTGAGTGTTCTGTTTGAGGTTTTAGGGCAGCTAGTTATAATTCTTCCTAGTTACAAAGGAACTGTAATAGTTCTTACCCGATGAGTTTTCCTGCAGCTTTTGACTTGTAGATATCACATTTGTACAGAGGTCCTGTTTGACCAGCTGCTTTACAAAGGCTCTCATGAAACTGGAACTGGATGATGAAGCTCACAAAATACCTGAGGAGAGTAAAGCACAGAGTTTGAGCTCAAAGGTGGCATTTACATTGAGTGATTCATGAATTAGGGTTCTGCTGGAAGTTCATTGATCTGAAACTCTGTTTCTCTCTGCCATCATTTCCAATATTTTATTTTTAATTTTGGATAGCCAGTACAAAGAGTGTTGAAACTGCTGTGTTTGCTTACACATTGTAAAGCATTGCAACTGAATGAAGGTAACGGTGCCATTCACTGAGTAAGACACGAGAGCGAGAATGATCTCAAGATTGAGATCCACCTAGTGTCAATTATTTTATGTAACCCTTCTCTGATTGCCTCTGCCAAATTGGCACATCTAACGCTCTGGCAATCGTAGAACCATAAGATACAGAAAAGGCCCTTTGGCCCATCAATCTGTACTGCCAAAAGTACCTTAAATCTATACTCGACCCACTATCCAACACTAAGTCCACAGTCTCGAATGTTATCCCATTCCCTGGCTCTCTTGTTACCCAGAGTTGACTGTGAAAAGAGAAACTTTTCCCAGATCAATCAACAAGTATAGATCAAATTTGTAGCCTTGGTTGCTAAGAGTGTGTTTTTGAATATAAATGAATTGCCTCTGTGTTAGCATTGCTCATCCTAACCTGACCTTGGCTTTTGCCCATACAATTTCATTTTGGACTCAAGTTAATAAAGTAACAATGGGCATGGTTTTTGAATTTTTTTTTTTCAAATTTCCTTGGGTTAAAAGAATGACCTTTCTGTTCTGATGACAACATAGGAGCTGTTGGCAGACTCTATCTGTCTCAGTTCTGGAGGTTCATGTTTTGCAAAACAATAAACGCAAATGGTCAGAGAAAATTAAATCAAAGCACACCGTTTTTCTCTCCCTGCACGTTACAGTGTCAAGGCAATCTTCAGTTGCAGGAAGATCCCGGTCATTTCTGAATGGGTTGTCCATTCTGTTTCTTAGTGATTATTGAACAATTCTCCAAGTGTAGTGACAGAAACTGAACCACGGAAAGGTCAGTATCAAAGACATACCTGACATAAGGTACACTCGAAGGAATGTGGAATTTTGCGCCAGGATCAAAATCTTCCTCTGATCGTGCAACAGGAGGACAAACTCCCTGATATTTTAACCTGCAGAAGAGAGGTACAAGATAAGCTGGACACTGGCCTGGTCTGCACGCTGTACTCAAACCTCTCACTGACATAGAGTCATAGAGGTGTACAGCACGGAAACAGACCCTTCGGTCCAACTCGTCCATGTCAACCAGATATCCCAACCCAATCTCGTCCCATTTGCCAGCACTTGGTCCATATCCCTCCAAATCCTTCCTATTTATCTACCCATCCAGGTGCTTTTTAAATGCTATAATTGTATCAGCCTCCACCATTCCATATATGCACCACCCTCTGTGTGAAAAGGTTGCCCCTTAGGTCTCTTTTCAATCTTTTCTCTCTCCTATCCATGCCCCTCATGATTTTATAAACCTCTATAAGGTCACCCCTCAGCCTCTGATGATCCAGGGAAAACAGCCACAGCCTGTTCAGCCTCTCCCGATAGCTCAAATCATCCAACATCCTTGTTAATCTTTTCTGAACACTTTCAAGTTTCACAACACCTTTCCGATAGGAAGGAACCAGAAGTGCACACAGTATTCCAACAGTGACCTAATCAATGTCCTGTACAGCCGCAACATGACCTCCCAACTCCTGGACTCAATACTCTGACCAATAAAGGAAAGCATACCAAACTTGTTCTTCACTATCCTATCTAACTGCAACTCCACTTTCAAGGAGCTATGAACCTGCACGCCATGGTCTCTTTGTTCAGCAGCACTCCCTAGGACCTTACCATTAAGTGGAAAAGTCCTGTTAAGATTTGCTTTCCCAAAATGCAGCACCTCGCATTTATCTAAATTAAACTCCATCTGCCACTTCTCAGCCCATTGGCCCATCTGGTCAAAATCCCATTGTACTCAGAGGTAACCCTCTTCGCTGTCCACCACACCTCCAATTTTGGTGTCATTTGCAAACTTACTAACTGTACCTCTTAAGCTCACGTCCAAATCATTTATATAAATAACGAAAAGTAGAGGACCCAGCACCAATCGTTGTGGCATTCCACTGGTCACAGGCCTCCAGTCTGAAAAGTAACCCTCCACCACCATCCTCTGTCTTCTACCTTTGAGCCAGTTCTGTATCCAAATGGCTAGTTCTCCCTATATTCCGTGAGATCTAACCTTGTTAACCAGTCCCATGGGGAACCTTGTCGAACACCTTACTGAAGTCTATATAGATCACATCTAACGCTCTGCCTTCATCAATCCTCTTTGTTACTTCTTCAAAAAACTCAATCAAGTTTGCGAGACATGATTTCCCATGCATAAAGCCATGTTGACTATCCCTAATCAGTCCTTGCCTTTGCAAATTCTTTTGGATTTTAGTGGACTTGGGAGGTCAGTAAATAAAATGCAGTTTACAAAGAGGAGAATGTTTGGCTTGTGTCAGGGACTGGCTGTGATTGTGATGGCTGGGTTTATGGGGAGGTGTATACTTGACAGTAGAGGCCATTTTCAGTCAATGATTCTTGTGATGTCAGCATCACTGAATAGACTAGCATCTATCTTCCACCTTTAGGTGTTCGAGTAAGTAGATCGAACATGTTGTTTGGAGAAAGTTGGACTGCAGATGCTGGAGTTCAGAGTCAAGAGTGTGGTGCTGGAAAAGCACAGCAGGTCAGGCAACATCCGAGGAGCAGGAGAGTCAACGTTTTGGGCATGGATGCCGCCTGACCTGCTGTGCTTTTCCAGCAACATACTCTCGACTCTGAATATGTTGTTAGGGTGGGAGCTGTAGGAATGTTACCCAGTGTCAGTGAGAGCCCAATGATATATTTCCAAGGCATGGTGCTGTGCCACTTGAAGGGGAATGGGGATAATAGCGGTCTCATGGTCCTGCATGGTATAGGTGAGAAGGCTGTTGAAAGGTCCTTCAAGAATTGCTTTCGGGTGGGGTGGGGGGTCTTTTATACACACTGCTGCCACTCCTCTGCAGGAAGACAAGGAGTGAATGTTTAAGGTGGTGGGGGGAGGTGGGGGAACTGACTGTCTGCGACGGTGACCAGGCAGCGTGATAAAACATCCCAGATTCTTTGGAGTGGTCTCAGAACTGGGTCTGGAGTGGGCTTTTTGTGATATGGTTTGTCCTGGGACTTTCTGGGCCAGTGAAGGGGTAAACTGCTCAAAGTCTTCTCTTGCTATGTCTACCATTGATATTTGTCTATCGACAAGTCAGAGGGGAATGGGTCTGGGTGGGTTACTCTTCAGAGGGTCAGTGTGGACTGGTTGGGCCGAAGGGCCTGTTTCCACACTGTAGGGAATCTAATCCAATCTAATCATAGGTGGTATAGGACTCAAGGGCCATGAGAGGGCAGCAGCACCAGTAGGAGGCAGCACTCTCCTGCCAGCACTGATAAATGGGTGCTGGGGTTGAACTTGGGAATGGGGGGAGGGGGAGGACCAGGAAATGGGGTGAGGTTGGGAACAGTGATGGGGATGGGTGTGTGCTCCTGACAGGTTAGGACAGCACTCAGCCCTGACACGGGCTGATCATGGCATTCTCAGGCTTGGATCTTGGGAGTCGAGAGCGTAGTGCTGGAAAAGCACAGCAGGTCAGGCAGCATCCCTGGATCCTCACTCTCCTTGCTGTGTGTAGGTATGGTCTCCTACATACTGCAGCTTGTGAATACTTTTACTGAATACCTCACAGAAGAAAGATCCCCCATAGCATCTGTCTTATCCTGAGGACATCTCAAAGCACTACCCAGTCAATGAGTGGCATTTGAAGAGTATTGCTGTTGTATTTGTGAGTAATTTGCTCAGGCCTTGGTAAACATTTCAACTCACAAAGTGCCACCCTCGAGTAAGCTTCACACAATGACACTGTTTCCCAGAGGAGATTCCACGGTTCCCTTGGCTGGAGAAGGTTGATTGTTGGATACTGCTTTTTTAAATTTACTCAGGGGTTAGAGGGCATCACTGACTGGGCCCATCTCTAATTGCCCAGAGGACATTTGAGAGTCAACCACATCGCTGTGGGTCTGGAGTCACATGTAGGCCAGACCAGGTAACGATGGCAGTTTCCTTCCCTAAAGGACATTAGTGAACCAGATGAGTTTTTCCCTGACAACCAAGCAACAGACTCCTGGTCATCATAGACTCTTAAATCCTCACTTTTATTGAATTCAGATTCTCCCACCTGTCGTGGTGGGATTGGAACCCAGGTTCCTCGGGACATTTGCTGGGTCTATGCACGAACATTCCAGCGATAATACCACTAGGCCATCACCCAGAGATAATGGTAATGAAAAATATACATGTTTGAAGTCTAATGAAAGTAACACATTGTGGGCTATCAGCCAGATAACCAGACTACCATTTGCCCTAAATGCTCCCTCTGCACCAGACGATCTATAACATTAATGGGTGGAAGATCAAACAGGCACATGTGCAGAAATGGAAAATTCCAGCCTTCCTGTTTAACGTTGCTGAGGGAATGTCATCTGTTTGAAAACTGAAACTTGATTTGTTACTAAACTTCAAAAGTAACATACTTGGTGCTGAACCTCTTATGCTGTGAACCTCAGCTGTACTGCCTAGTTGGAGAGGCATAGAAAGCATTTGTTTTGTAGATCCAGTTGCAATCATCATCAAGCCAGTAATAGGGTAAAACAGAGCTCAGAATGCAAAAGGATCCACAGCTACAAACACAGGCCAAAGAATCACAAATCAACAGAGAGAGAGACAGAGAGAGATGAGGATAGAGAGAGAGGGTCACAGATGCACACAAAGGGATGAGAGAAATCTGTAATACAGATGCAGAAAGAAAGGGAAGACATTATTAGAGATTGGGAGGGGAGAGAAGGAATGTCACCGTAAATTAAAATGATGAGTAAACGAAACAGCGAGAACGCAAGTCATGCAGAGGGTAAGAAAATACACACAGTGAGAAAGTGAAAATACCGACAGAGCAAGAGGAGGAAACAAAATGTAATGAGAAAACACTGCATATTCAGTGAAAGTGTTCAGAAATGGAACTAGGTGGCCGTTTAGAAAGGAATAATACACATTGTTACGGAGAGAAAATGAGGGAGGGCTCTAAGTGCTTTTCTTATTCAGAGAGACAGAGGGAATGCAATGGGCCAAATGGCATCTTCCAGTTCCGTAATCCCATGTTTCTGGATAGCTCATGGTGCCCTGGCCCAGGAGATTGTTCAGCGGTCCTGAGTACTGGGAGTTATGGAAGCCAGGGGCATGTATGGATCAATCCAGAGAGACGCTGAGCCTGCAGTGAGTTGTAGGGAGTCTGGCACTGTGTGTGCACCAGGAATCCTGAATAGAAGGTAGTGCTTCATGGGGGGGGGCGGGGGTAAGTGGAGATGTTCTCCATGGAGGACTGGAGGAGTCAGTGGAGGCCTGCAGGCCCAAGGGGAATCGGATAAAGGGAAACAGAATGTCTGGGATGGCCTGAAGAGACGATCTGGGGAAGGGAAAAGTGTAAACATATATTACATTGCATGAGAAGAGACTGCTGATTAGTTCTCAAGGAAACACTGGTTGGTGGAAACATTGCCATGGAGAATGTATAAGTGAGATGATCATCGACAGTTAACTACAAGCTGCATTTAAACTTAGACCAGGCTTGTTGACTCTGATTACTAAAGAGGTCTCCTACTCACAGACTCTGTCTCTTGCTTACAATCTCTCTCTCTGTCTTTCTCACATTTTCCTCTCTCTTTTATTCACAGTGAGTGTTTCACTGCTTCTCTCTCTCTCTCTTTCTCTCTCGCTCCTGCTGCTATCTCTCCCTCCTGTCTTAGTCACAATCCCTCTCTCTCTCTCTCCTCTGTTGTTTCTCCCTGGCTCTTTCACCCTTCCTGTTACTCTCAGTCTCTCTTTCTCCCTCCGTTATTCACAGTCTCTCTCTGTCTCACACTGTTACCCACAGTAGGAATATTTTTCTCTTTTCTTTTCTCTGAAGCTCTCCTTCCTCTAACACTTGATGTTCTTTGGCTCTCTCTCTCTGCTGTTATTTTACATGAAGTTATCCCTGTACTGTACCTGAGATTCCACCATTCCTGGTTGTAAACATCTTCTGGAATCCGCCCATCGAACACCTTCCATCGCCATTGGTCCATGAGGTAGCTAAATGGAAGGAAAGCGATCTTGTCCAAGGCGATGCTCATCAGGTAGTTAATGTCACTCTCTGGGGAAGAGAAATGGCTAGAAATTATATTTCACAATTTTTCTTGGTATTTCAAGAATTAATTATTTCTCCACAATAATTTAACTTCCTGACACAAAGTATGGTGTCAGTAGACCCCTGTCATCAAACTGAAGAGAGGAACTACACAATATAGTGCAAATTAGAAAGACATTTCACCCATCTTAGCTCATCCATCCACTTCCTTATCACAGTATCTATCTGTTTCTGGATTTTGTTTTTGCTTATATCACTACCTGCTGAGACAGCTCGCTGTATCTGCTGAAACAGCCCTCTGTATCTGCTGTGAGAATCCTCTGTATCTGCTGTAACAGCCCTCTGTATCTGTTGTGAGAATTCTCTGTATCTGTTGTAACAGCTCTCTGAATCTGCTGTGACAGCCCTCTGTATCTGCTGTGAGAACCCTCTGTATCCGCTGTGAGAACCCTCTGTATCTGCTGTGACAGCCCTCTGTATCTATTGTAACAGCTCTCTGTATCTGCTGTGACAGCTCTCTGTATCTGCTGTGACAGCTCTCTGTATCTGCTGTGACAGCCCTCTGTATCTGCTGTGACAGCCCTCTGTATCTGCTGTGAGAATCCTCTGTTTCTGCTGTAACAGATCTCTGTATCTGCTGTGACAGCCCTCTGTATCTGCTGTGACAGCTCTCTGTATCTGCTGTGACAGCTCTCTGTATCTGCTGTGAGAACCCACTGTATCTGCTGTGACAGCCCTCTGTATCTGCTGTGACAGCCCTCTGTTTCTGCTGTGACAGCCCTCTGTATCTGTTGTAACAGCTCTCTGTATCTGTTGTAACAGCTCTCTGTATCTGCTGTGACAGCTCTCTGTATCTGCTGTGAGAACCCACTGTATCTGCTGTGACAGCCCTCTGTATCTGCTGTGACAGCCCTCTGTTTCTGCTGTGACAGCCCTCTGTATCTGTTGTAACAGCTCTCTGTATCTGCTGTGACAGCCCTCTGTATCTGCTGTTACAGCCCTCTGTATCTGTTGTAACAGCTCTCTGTATCTGTTGTAACAGCCCTCTGTATCTGCTGTGACAGCCCTCTGTATTTGCTGTAACAGCCCTCTGTATCTGCTCTGAGAACCCTCTGTATCTGCTGTGAGAATCCTCTGTATCTGCTGTAACAGCCCTCTGTATCTGCTGTGAGAACACTCTGTATCTGCTGTAACTGCCCTCTGTATCTGCTGTGAGAACCCTCTGTTTCTGCTGTGACAGCCCTCTGTATCTGCTGTGTGCACTTTGCAATCGAACAGGTTGATAGCAACCCTCCATTTGTTTCACAATAGTTGAGAATAATCTCTATTTGTCCAGTTGTAAGAGGTTAAAATGAATTCTTCATATCCAACATCCAGTACTTTCTTATACCTGGAGTCAAAGCACCTCTCGACATCCTTCTGTCTTGGTTGAAAACACTGGTTTCTGAAACCTTCTTTCAAAACTCAGTCCCAATGATACCGACAGTAAGCCTCAGGGTTTATCTGTGAATCATCAAGAAATTTACCAAGCCTCCTCCAAACCCATGACCACCACCGTCTAGAAGGACAAGTACAGCAGAGACATGGGAACCCATGACCACCCCATGCAGGTTCCCCTCCGAGCCCCTCACCGTCCTGACTTGATAATATATCGTGGTTCCTGAAGTGTCACACCCTGTCCCCAACAAAACTGTGGGTGTAGCTGCACCAAATGGACTGCAGAGGTTCAAGAATATGGCTCATCATTATCTTCTCAAGGGGTAATTAGGGATGCCTGCCTTGAAGAAGATTTCCTCCTCTCTCTACAAGAATCTCAGTGAGTCCCTCTCCCACTGCAACTATGCTACTTTCTCCCCACCCCCACCCTCCTCGAGCTTATCTCTCCATGCTCCAGGCTCACTGCCTTTATTCCTGATGAAGGGTTTTTGCCTGAAACGTCGATTTCGAAGCTCCTTGGATGCTGCCTGAACTGCTGTGCTCTTCCAGCACCACTCATCCTGAATCTGGTTTCCAGGATCTGCAGTTATTGTTTTGACCCTGGGACAATAAATGCTGCCCCCCCAAGTGATGCTCACATTCCCTGAACGAATAAACAGAATGTACCTGTGCCCCACGCTGGAATGTCATGCCATCATTGGACTGAATCCTGCTGCAGAAAACTGGCCAATCTGCATGAATTATTCAATCAGCCTTCAAAGCAAATTGGACCCCGATCTGTTGGGCACTCTGCCCATTGTGCCCTTTATTTCAGCCTTGTTGCTTGAAGAGATATCCTGCTGCTATCTACCTTTCGATCAATTTCCCAACTTTCCACAGATTGTAACCAGAGTTGCCAGTAAATTCATGTCTGGCACATCAGCCTCGACGGGGAGCTGAGTAGGGAGCAAGTAGGGTGTTGCTGGTACCATGGTGTTGGAGCTGCACTGTTACAGTTACTATGGTGTTGGAGCTGCACTGTTACAGTTACCGTGGTGTTGGAGCTGCACTGTTACAGTTACTATGGTGTTGGAGCTGCACTGTTACAGTTACTATGGTGTTGGAGCTGCATTGTTACAGTTACTATGGTGTTGGAGTTGCACTGTTACAGTTACTATGGTGTTGGAGCTGCACTGTTACAGTTACTATGGTGTTGGAGTTGCACTGTTACAGTTACTATGGTGTTGGAGCTGCACTGTTACAGTTACTATGGTGTTGGAGTTGCACTGTTACAGTTACTATGGTGTTGGAGCTGCATTGTTACAGTTACTATGGTGTAGGTGTTGCACTGTTGCAGGTACGATGGTGTTGGAGCTGCACTGTTACAGTTACTATGGTGTTGGAGCTGCATTGTTACAGTTACTATGGTGTAGGTGTTGCACTGTTGCAGGTACGATGGTGTTGGAGCTGCACTGTTACAGTTACTATGGTGTTGGAGCTGCATTGTTACAGTTACTATGGTGTTGGAGCTGCATTTGTTACAGTTACTATGGTGTTGGAGCTGCATTGTTACAGTTACTATGGTGTTGGAGTTGCACTGTTACAGTTACTATGGTGTTGGAGCTGCATTGTTACAGTTACTATGGTGTAGGTGTTGCACTGTTGCAGGTACGATGGTGTTGGAGCTGCACTGTTACAGTTACTATGGTGTTGGAGCACCACTGTTACAGTTAATATGGTGTTAGAGTTGCACTGTTGCAGTTAATATGGTGTTGGTGTTGCACTGTTACAGTTACTATGATGTTGGAGTTGCACTGTTGCAGTTAATATGGTGTTGGTGTCGCACTGTTACAGTTACTATGATGTTGGAGTTGCACTGTTGCAGTTAATATGGTGTTGGTGTCGCACTGTTACAGTTACTATGATGTTGGAGTTGCACTGTTGCAGTTAATATGGTGTTGGAGCTGCACTGTTGCAGTTAATATGGTGTTGGTGTTGCACTGATGCAGTTAATATGGTGTTGGAGTTGCACTGTTGCAGTTAATATGGTGTTGGTGTTGCACTGTTACAGTTACTATGGTGTTGGAGTTGCACTGTTGCAGTTACTATGGTGTTGGAGTTGCACTGTTACAGTTACTATGGTGTTGGAGCTGCACTGTTACAGTTACTATGGTGTTGGACCTGCACTGTTACAGTTATTATGGTGTTGGAGTTGCACTGTTGCAGTTAATATGGTGTTGGAGTTGCACTGTTACAGTAACTATGGTGTTGGAGCTGCACTGTTACAGTTACTATGGTGTTGGAGCTGCACTATTGTAGGTACAATGGTGTTGGAGCTGCACTGTTATAGTTACTATGGTGTTGAAGTTACACTGTTACAGTTACTATGGTGTTGGAGCTGCACAGTTGCAGTTACTATGGTGTTGGAGTTGCACTGATGCAGTTACTATGGTGTTGGAGTTGCACTGTTGCAGTTAATATGGTGTTGGAGCTGCACTGTTGCAGTTACTATGGTGTTGGAGTTGCACTGTTGCAGTTACTATGGTGTTGGGGTTGCACTGTTACAGTTACTATGGTGTTGGAGCTGCACTGTTGCAGTTACTATGGTGTTGGAGTTGCACAGTTGCAGTTACTATGGTGTTGGAATTGCACAGTTGCAGTTACTATGGTGTTGGAGCTACACTGATGCAGTTACTATGGTGTTGGAGTTGCACAGTTGCAGTTACTATGGTGTTGGAATTGCACAGTTGCAGTTACTATGGTGTTGGAGCTGCACTATTACAGTTACTTTGGTGTTGGACCTGCATTGTTGCAGTTACTATGGTGTTGGAGCTGCACTGTTACAGCTACTATGGTGTTGGTGTTGCACTGTTGCAGTTACTATGGTGTTGGAGCTGCACTGTTGCAGTTTCTATGGTGTTGGAGTTGCACAGTTGCAGTTACTATGGTGTTGGAGCTGCACTGATGCAGTTACTATGGTGTTGGAGTTGCACTGTTGCAGTTACTATGGTGTTGGTGCTGCACTGTTGCAGTTACTATGGTGTTGGAGCTGCACTGTTACAGTTACTATGGTGTTGGAGTTGCACAGTTGCAGCTACTATGGTGTTGGAGTTGCACTGTTGCAGGTACGATGGTGTTGGAGCCACACTGTTACAGTTACTATGGTGTTGGAGCTGCACTGTTACAGTTACTATGGTGTTGGAGCTGCACTGTTGCAGTAACTATGGTGTTGGAGCTGAACTGTTGCAGTTACTATGGTGTCGGAGTTCCACAGTTTAAGTTACTATGGTGTTCGAGTTGCACAGTTGCAGTTACTATGGTGTTGGAGCTGCACTGTTGCAGTTACTATGGTGTTGGAGCTGCACTGTTGCAGGTACTATGGTGCTGGAGTTGCACAGTTACAGTTACTATGGTGTTGGACCTGCACTGTTACAGTTACTATGGTGTTGGAGTTGCACTGATGCAGTTACTATGGTGTTGAAGTTGCACTGTTGCAGTAACTATGGTGTTGGAGTTGCACTGTTGCAATTACTATGGTGTTCGAGCTGCACTGTTGCAGTTGGTATGGTGTTGGAGTTGCACTGTTGCAGGTACATTGGTGTTGGTGCTGCAATGTTGCAGGTACTGCAAAACTGCAAAACTGGTGGAACTGCAAAAGTTCCAAGGGGAGATCCCCCTCTCGGCCCACACACTCGGGTTGTATTGGTTCCATTTGAGAAGGTTCCGGTGATTAATTGGAGGTTTCAAAGACATCAAACAGTGAAACAATATTTTGACGGAGGGAAACCAGAGGCTGCTTTGGGAATCTCAGACTAAAGGAGTCAAATTATTCCAAGGGAAACTGGGGTTCCTCTCTCCTGGAAAAAGGTCCTTCAAGTTTAATTTATCTTCTGCAAACAGCAGTTGATGCTCAGTCATTTGTTAATTTCAGGCTCAGGATTGATAGGTTTCTATCAGTGAGAAGATAATCAGAGTTAGCAGAAACTGACAAAATTATTCAGATCAGCCAAGAACTCATTGATTGGTGGAACAGGGTCAAGGGGCTAAATGACCTCTTGCTGGTCTCACCTTGCTGTGTTTAATGAAGCAAGCATCTCTCTGTTCTCTTGAGGTGCAACCGGAGTACCGCACCCTCATCACGCCCACCCCCTCAGTACCTCACTCTCAGTACCTACCCCTCAGTACCTCCCTCTCAGTACCTCCACTCATTACCTACCCCTCAATACCTACCCCTCAGTATCTCCCTCTCAGTACTTACCCCTCAGTATCTCCCTCTCAGTATCTCCCCCTCAGTATCTCCCTCTCAGTACCTCCCTCTCAGTACCTCCCTCTCAGTACATCCCTCTCAGTACCTACCCCTCAGTATCTCCCCCTAAGTACCTCCCCCTCAGTACCTCCCCCTCACTACCTACCCCTCAGTACCTACACCTCAGTACCTCCCTCTTAGTACCTACCCCTCAGTATCACCCTCTCAGTACCTCCCTCTCAGTACCTACCCCTCAGTACCTCCCCCTCAGTACCTCCTTCTCAGTACTTACCCCTCAGTACCTACCCCTCAGTACCTACCCCTCTGTACCTACACCACAGTACCTCCTTCGCAGTACTTACCCCTCAGTACCTACCCCTCTGTACCTCCCTCTCAGTACGTCCCTCTCAATACCTACACCCCAGTACCTCCCTCTCAGTACCTTTCTCTTAGCCAGAAGGCCTGAGTTCAAGTTCCATTTGCTCTTGAGCTGTGCATTAATATCTCTGAACAGGCTGAGTGAGGTGATCTCAGTTAGAGAGAAAGTTACTGCAGATGCTGGACTTCAAGGTAGACAAGCTGGAGGCTGGGGGAATACAGCAAGCCAGGCGGCATCAGGAGGTGAAGAAGTCAACGTTTCAGGAATAATCCTTCTTCAGGATTCCTGTCCCCTTCAGTCCTGAAGGAGGGTTACACCTAAAACATTGAATTCTCCATCTCCTGATGCTGCCTGCCTTGCTGTGTTTCTCCCAGCCTCCTGCCTGTCCCTCCTGATGCTGCCTGCCTTGCTGTGTTCCCCCAGCCTCCTGCCTGTCCCTCCTGATGCTGCCTGCCTTGCTGTGTTCCCCCAGCCTCCTGCCTGTCCCTCCTGATGCTGCCTGCCTTGCTGTGTTCCCCCAGCCTCCTGCCTGTCCCTCCTGATGCTGCCTGCCTTGCTGTGTTCCCCCAGCCTACTGCCTGTCCCTCCTGATGCTGCCTGCCTTGCTGTGTTCCCCCAGCCTCCTGCCTGTCCCTCCTGATGCTGCCTGCCTTACTGTGTTCCCCCAGCCTCCTGCCTGTTTACCTTGAAATGATTTTTGCCAAACCTGCCGTCACACTGTCCAATGGAGCCCCCCCTTAATGGCCTTGTGAGTGCCTCAGCCCACTCCTGCCGATACTGAACATGCAGCGTGTACCAAGTGGGCAGCCTGGCAGCTGTCACTGGGTATCACTGAGGTGTTCTCCATGCCCAATGGAGGCAGCCACTTGGGGGCTGGCCTTTCTGACACAGCTCCTTCCTGCCCCTGCCTCCTACCCCTGTCATTAGGATCTGCTGATACGTTGGGCTTACCGTCGGCTTACCATTTCCCGAGAGTCTGCTCGGAACCCTTACCCTCGGCTCCCTGAGACTACCCTTCCGATGCCACATAGGAAGGGACATCTCATCGTTAGTCAATGCTAAATGGCTGCATGCAGTTCTTATAGCTGACCACCAGTGGCCTAGAGCTCAGTGACACACCAAAGGAAAGAGATTGCTGTTACCTTTGTTGTTTTCCACCTTGTCAAGGAGCCCGATGCTGTGGAGATGTTTGGGAGTGGACACCGACAGAGCCATCACATCACCAATGGCCTCATGAAACCCAGGGTTTGCCCCATCCCGGAATGAGATGTGCTGGTCTTTGTACTGAAGGAAGTATTGAACGTGACCCATTTCATGATGCACTGTGATCAGGTCTTCCATGTTCACCACTGTGCACTGTTTAATCCTGTCAGAACAACAAACAAACAACCTGAGAGAATCTTCCTATCACTCGACAAAGGAAACAGCTCTCTTAGTAAACCACTGTTTAGGGGAATTGGGGAGAGGGCAGCACGGTGGCTCAGTGGCTAACACTGCTGCCCCACAGCACCAGGGACCCAGGTTCAAACCCACCCTTGGGCAAATGTGTGGAGTTTGCACATTCTCCCTGTGTCTGTGTGGGCTTCCTCCCACCACTGGAAGATGTGCAGATTAGATGGGTTGACCAAGGGAACTGTAAAACCTGTGCCCACACCTCCTCCCTCACCTCTATCCAAGGCCCTAAAGGAGCCTTCCACATCCATCAAAGTTTTACCTGCACATCCACTAATATCATTTATTGTATCCGTTGCTCCCGATGTGGTCTCCTCTACATTGGGGAGACTGGACGCCTCCTAGCAGAGCGCTTTAGGGAACATCTCTGGGACACCCGCACCAATCAACCACACCGCCCCGTGGCCCAACATTTCAACTCCCCCTCCCACTCTGCCGAGGACATGGAGGTCCTGGGCCTCCTTCACCGCCGCTCCCTCACCACCAGATGCCTGGAGGAAGAACGCCTCATCTTCCGCCTCAGAACACTTCAACCCCAGGGCATCAATGTCGACTTGAACAGTTTCCTCATTTCCCCTTCCCCCACCTCACCCTAGTTCCAAACTTCCAGCTCAGTTACTGTCCCCATGACTTGTCTGGACTTGTCCTACCTGCCTATCTCCTTTTCCACCTATCCACTCCACCCTCTCCTCCTTGACCTATCACCATCATCCCCTCCCCCACTCACCCATTGTACTCTATGCTACTTTCTCCCCCACCCCCACCCTCCTCTAGCTTATCTCTCCATGCTTCAGGCTCACTGCCTTTATTCCTGATGAAGGGCTTTTGCCCGAGACGTTGATTTCGCTGCTCGTTGGATGCTGCCTGAACTGCTGTGCTCTTCCAGCACCACTAATCCAGTAGTGGACATTGAAGGGCCTGCTCCCACACTGCAGGGATTCTATTCAACAACCTTCACCAATTTGGGATTATTGGCTGATTGTGTGAGAAGTTGCTGACGGTGGTGTTTGAACTGTCAGGTGAACAGGAGACGGTGCAGTAACCTGACCTTGCAAGGGGTGGGGGAGAGGAAGGGTCAGGAATTCTGGAGTAAGGCAGTGGCAGAGAGCTGTCAGAAAAAAAAGGAGCAGAGTTTCTTCTTAAAATAAGATATGCAGCAGCTGGTGGCTAGAAACCATACAGCGATCAAATGCTCTGCACCAACACAGCTTCATGAGAGAGAAACATACTAACACTCGGAGAAAGGGGCTAGACTGGCCAGTTTCGTGATAGCCCATCACCCTGGGCCAGTTCTATACTGAGCGAAAGCTGCACATTCGGAGGTGATACTGAGGGAGTACTGCACTGACGGAGGTATTACTGAGGGAGTGCTGCACAGTGGGAGGTGATACTGAGGGAGTGCTACACTGTCGGAGGTGATACTTAGGGAGTGCTGCACTGTCGGAGGTGATACTTAGGGAGTGCTGCACTGTCGGAGGTGATACTGAGGGAGTGCTGCACTGTCGGAGGTGATACTGAGGGAGTGCTGCACTGTCAGAGGTGATACTGAGGGAGTGCTGCACAGTGGGAGGTGATACTGAGGGAGTGCTGCACAGTGGGAGGTGATACTGAGGGAGTGCTGCACAGTGGGAGGTGATACTGAGGGAGTGCTGCACAGTGGGAGGTGATACTGAGGGAGTGCTGCACAGTGGGAGGTGATACTGAGGGAGTGCTACACTGTCGGAGGTGATACTTAGGGAGTGCTGCACTGTCGGAGGTGATACTTAGGGAGTGCTGCACTGTCGGAGGTGATACTGAGGGAGTGCTGCACTGTTGGAGGTGATACTGAGGGAGTACTGCACTGTCGGAGGTGATACTGAGGGAGTGCTGCACTGTCGGAGGTGATACTGAGGGAGTGCTGCACTGTCAGAGGTGATACTGAGGGAGTGCTGCACTGTCGGAGGTGATACTGAGGGAGTGCTGCACTGTCAGAGGTGATACTGAGGGAGTGCTGCACTGTCAGAGGTGATACTGAGGGAGTGCTGCACTGTCGGAGGTGATATTGAGGGAGTGCTGCACTGTTGGACGTGATACTGAGGGAGTGCTGCACTGTCGGAGGTGATACTGAGGGAGTGATGCACTGTTGGAGGTGATACTGAGGGAGTACTGCACTGATGGAGGTGTTACTGAGGGAGTGCTGCACTGTCAGAGGTGATACTGAGGGAGTGCTGCACTGTCGGAGGTGATACTGAGGGAGTACTGCACTGTTGGAGGTGATACTGAGGAAGTACTGCACTGTCGGAGGTTATACTGAGGGAGTGCTCCACTGACTGAGGTGATAATGAGGGAGTGCTGCACTGTTGGAGGTGATACTGAGGAAGTACTGCACTGTCGGAGGTTATACTGAGGGAGTGCTGCACTGTCAGAGGTGATACTGAGGGAGTGCTCCACTGTCGGAGGTGATATTGAGGGAGTGCTGCACTGTTGGAGGTGATACTGAGGAAGTACTGCACTGTCGGAGGTGATACTGAGGGAGTGATGCACTGTCGGAGGTGATACTGAGGGAATGCTGCACTGTTGGAGGTGATACTGAGGGAGTGATGCACTGTCGAAGGTGATACTGAGGGAGTGATGCACTGTCGGAGGTGGTATTGAGGGAGTGCTGCACTGTTGGAGGTGATACTGCGGGAGTGATGCACTGTTGGAGGTTATACTGAGGGAGTGATGCACTGTTGGAGGTGATACTGAGGGAGTGATGCACTGTCGGAGGTGGTATTGAGGGAGTGCTGCACTGTCGGAGGTGATACTGCGGGAGTGATGCACTGTTGGAGGTGATACTGAGGGAGTGATGCACTGTTGGAGGTGGTATTGAGGGAGTGCTGCACTGTCGGAGGTGATACTGCGGGAGTGATTCACTGTTGGAGGTGATACTGAGGGAGTGATGCACTGTCGGAGGTGGTATTGAGGGAGTGCTGCACTGTTGGAGGTGATTCTGTGGGAGTGCTGCACTGTCGGAGGTGATACTGCGGGAGTGATGCACTGTTGGAGGTGATACTGAGGGAATGCTGCACTGTCGGAGGTGATACTGCGGGAGTGATGCGCTGTCGGAGGTGATATTGAGGGAGTGATGCACTGTCGGAGGTGATTCTGTGGGAGTGATGCACTGTCGGAGGTGATTCTGCGGGAGTGATGCGCTGTTGGAGGTGTTATTGAGGGAGTGCTGCACTGTCGGAGGTGATACTGAGGGAGTGATGCACTGTCGGATGTGATTCTGCGGGAGTGATGCGCTGTTGGAGGTGTTATTGAGGGAGTGCTGCACTGTCGGAGGTGATTCTGCGGGAGTGATGCGCTGTTGGAGGTGATATTGAGGGAGTGCTGCACTGTCGGAGGTGATTCTGCGGGAGTGATGCGCTGTCGGAGGTGATATTGAGGGTGTGATGCACTGTCGGAGGTGTTATTGAGGGAGTGCTGCACTGTCGGAGGTGATACTGAGGGAGTGCTGCACTGTCGGAGGTGATACTGAGGGAGTGCTGCACTGTCGGAGGTGATATTGAGGGAGTGATGCACTGTCGGAGGTGATTCTGCGGGAGTGATGCGCTGTTGGAGGTGATATTGAGGGAGTGCTGCACTGTCGGAGGTGATTCTGCGGGAGTGATGCACTGTCGGAGGTGTTATTGAGGGAGTGCTGCACTGTCGGAGGTGTTATTGAGGGAGTGCTGCACTGTCGGAGGTGATACTGAGGGAGTGCTGCACTGTCGGAGGTGATACTGAGGGAGTGCTGCACTGTCGGAGGTGATATTGAGGGAGTGATGCACTGTCGGAGGTGATACTGCGGGACTGCTGCACTGTCGGAGGGCCGTCTTCCGTTAAGCCGTGAGATCTGTTTGTGAGCATGGCGTAAATGATTCCACAGCATTTTGTGATGGAGAGCACTTGGGATCCTTAATACCCAATAGTTATCCAATGTCATTAGAACCGAGGGCCTGGTTGTCTCCAAATTACTGCCTGTGAGACCCAACCATGTGTTAACTACACACTGGAATTTTACTATGTTAGTGACATTATTCTGAACGTATGTCATTAGCTGTGACTGGAAATCGCCTCTCAGCAGTACCCTGACACTAACCTGAAATCTTTCTTGTTGAAGAAGTCCCAGGCTGATGCATGGCAAACAACTTCCCTGTCAGCTGGTTTCACGAGCATCGACTTGTCCCAGAATTCCTTTGGCATCGGAATGAGGCCAAGCGATGTGAAGAATTGGTCTGATTCGTGAAACATTTTAATAGGTGTCCAACCCTGTTGACAACAGAAGGTTATATTAAATGGATCAGGATCGACTGAAGCAAACACGAGCATTGTGGGTGGCATGGTGGCTCAGTGGTGCCTCACAGCACCAGGGACCCAGGTTCGATTTTAGCTTTGGGCAGCTGTCTGTGTGGAGTCTGCACATTCTCCCCGTGTCTGTGTCAGTTTCCTCCGGGTGCTCCAGTTTCCTCCCACAGTCCAAAGATGTGTGGGTTAGGGTGGATTGGCCATGGGAAATGTGGGGCTGTGGGGTTCGGATCTGGCTCAGTCTGGGTGGGATACTCTTCAGAGGTCAGTGCACACTCAATGGCCTCTTTCTGCACTGTGGGGATTTTGTAATTCTAGGAGTAGTGTCACCTCCATCTCCCACCGCCCACCTCCTTGTCTGCTGTCCCTCTGTCCTCAGCCTTGTAACACACAAAACATGGAGTTCAGAAAGATGGTTTATTTGGAGGCGCTTAGTAAATGACACTAACTTCACAGTACACAGGCATATAACTTTAACATTAGAATATTATTCTGAGAGTTAGATTACAGTTCGACTGGCATAGATTTGGAGCTCACTGTGTGCACTCAGATTGGAATCTCACCCTGCATGTTTTATGGGGTCAGACCGTGCAGGAACTGACTGGGACTCCATTGCGTGGTTGGGATTGCACTGTGCAGGTCTAGATTTCTATCACACTCTGCCTTTATATTTGGGATCCTACTCTGTGATGGATTGGGATCTCACAACAGGTTGGGATCTTACTGTGCAGAGCCAGGTGGATAACTTTCTTTTCATCTTGAGGTCACGCTGTAAGGACTTGGAATGGGATTCTGCTGTGTGGGGTTTAGATTTTGCCCTTATGAGGTGAGATTTACATTGGGATCTCACTGTGAATTTGTGATTTGGATGATACTGTGCTTTTACATTGGGATCTATCTGCTCATTTTAAAACAGTCAATTGGGATGTGACTGTGACAGAATTGACTGGGATCTCACTGAAAGGAATTCAATTGGAATTTCACTATGACTAATTCTACTGGGATTTCACTGTCCGCAATTCAATTGGGATTTCTCAGGGACAAATTAAATTTGGATCACAAAGTCTGGGATTCGATTGGGATCACACAGTCTGAGTATTGGATTTGGGATCACACAGTCTGGGAATTGGATTGGGATAACACAGTCTGGGAATTAGACTGGGATAACACAGTCTTAGTATTGGATTGTGATCACACAATCTGGGAATTATATCGGGATAACACAGTCTGGGAATTATATTGGGATCACACAGTCCAGGATTCAATTGTGACTGTCTAACTGCTGGTTACATTCCAACCTCAATGTTTACATTTTTCGTTCTTATCTCTTAGTGAAATATGATGCCATGTGCTTGAGCCAGATTCACCACCTCCAGCCAAAACAAAGAAGCTGGTGATGGGGGAGAGGGTGCCGGAGGAGACAAGTGCCAAGGAAGAGAC
Source organism: Chiloscyllium punctatum (assembly GCF_047496795.1). NCBI lineage: Eukaryota > Metazoa > Chordata > Chondrichthyes > Orectolobiformes > Hemiscylliidae > Chiloscyllium > Chiloscyllium punctatum. The sequence goes on along the minus strand of NC_092780.1, from coordinate 65,443,652 downwards.
TAACCTGGGCAATCATTTGAGGTGTTGCATCAACGTGGCTGGCACTGGGGTAAGGGATCAGCAGTTTGAAGACATTGTTCCATGATTGGGCCCACATATTCCCTAACACAGCAGAATAGTAATGTTAGCCAGATGCAGAAGACAGAAATACTCTCACACTGAGCATTGATTAGACAACTGTTCATACTTATGTGTATAACGATATCAACTCAGAGCATCTACGGCTACAGCTGTTAACCTGACCTTCCCTCGTATATGGCTCACTTGAGACCAGTCAATCTGCTGTGTCAGTTTTGGGTTCATATCCACTCCAGATACATGAGTACAAACTGTCGGCTGACACTCCAGTCTAATCTGAGCATTGGAGGGAATGCTGCACTGTTGTAGACACTGTGCTCTATGAAACCCTGTCTGACCTCCCTTGTAAAAATCTCATGACAGTGTTTAAAAAAGAGTAGGGAAGATGTCACCAAAGCTCTGGCTAATATTTCTTCATTAATCGACTTAACCAAAGCAGCCTATCTGCTCAATATCACATCACTATGTCTGGGAGTTTGATGCATGTAACTTGACAATGTACATGTTCGGGAAATGTTTCACTGGTGCACAACGACTTTCGGATATCCACATGTTCTGAAAGGTGCTACGTAAGTGCAACTTTTCACGCTATCTCTCGTGCTATATTACTCAAGTCGAATTTTCACAGAACCATTTTTACGGCTTCCACAACTGTGCATAACACTGATGTATAAATTCAAGATGGAGCACATGAAAACCTAGAAACCCATTGCATAGTTTCAATCACTGTCAACTTTGAAAACCCAAAATTTCCTCAAACCTGCCCATTTTTCTCTGTCTCTCGCTCAACTTTCAAAACCAATCCCAGTTGGCATATAAATATTTTCTTGAAAATGCAGAAGACCATTTAGCCCATGGCAAGTACCAGAAACCAGCATTTAAATAGGGCCACTTCCTCCACATTCCTCACTGTCCTACAACAGTGTAACTTTACTCCACATTCAGTTCCCTTTTAGAGTCGCTGTTGAATCTGCACCCATTGCCTTGTAGGTCGTGGATTCCACGCCTTTCACCACAGATTCCCATCTTCCCATCTCTGGTCTATTTGTGAGTCACATTATGTCTGGAAATAATTTCTCCCTGATTGTCTTTTTTTTAATATCCAGAAGTGCTCTTATGCATAATTGAATGATTTTTCTTGCAGTGCCAAATCACCCATGGTATTTTCTTTTCCATCTATTAACCACTCTCAGTAAATCACCCATATTTCCAATTGAAAAATGTACATGTAAAGCCCATCAACGTTAATGCAGATCATTAAAGGTGAGGGTGGGGTAAGGATCTGTCTGTCTACTTTGTCTGTATTTTCTAATAAGCCTGTTCAGAGATGTTATTATACACCTGTGGAGTAAGTGGGATTTGAACCCAGGGCCCTTAGTCCAGAGGTAGGGACACTACTATTGCATCATATGAAGGCTTCCCTGATTACTTTCTCAATCCTTTATCATTATATTGAGCACCTGTATCCTTCTCACAGCCCCCTCTTAGGTCACTCTGTGTAATGGAAGGTTCTTATCCTTGATACCTTTATGGTAAATCTTTGCATTATGTCTGAGACATCAACATCCTTTCTAACATGTGGCACCCGGATCTGAATACAGAACCATAGCTGAGGCCTTTGTCTTTCTAATGCTGTCCCCTATTTCTCAGATAACTAACTTTCCTGAAGCCCGTAACCCCTCAGATACTGACTTCTTTCTTTTTAATGCCACTGTCATCAACTCTCTTGCAATTTAAAAAAAAACAATTGTAATCTTTGTTCTCGCCAATGATTTCTGACTTCACCGTCTGTTCCAAAGTCCTTGAACGTGTTGTTCCAAGCCTGCATTCATCATTACTGTAACCTCCTGTTTGAATTCCTCTAACCCACCATTTTCTTGTTCGGTCATGGGACGTGCCTGTCACTAGCTGGCCCAGCATTGGTTGCCCTTTCCCCAGCTTCACTGGAGATGGCGCTGATGAGCTGCTTGTCGACCCACTGCAGTCTATTTGGTGTACGGACTACCACAGAGTTGTTGGGGAAGGAGTTCCAAGATTAATGGTGAAGGAACAGCAATCTATTTCCAAGACAAGGTGGTGTATGACCTGGAGGAGTTTTCCCGTGTATATGCTGCCCTTATCCTTCTAGATGTTTCATGGTTGTGGGTTTGGAGGGGGCTGATGAAGGTGGATCCATAAGTTCCATAGATGGTAAACACTGCTGCTGGTGGACATGGGTGTTAAAGGAATGGATGTTTGTGAATTCACTGCCACTTAAGTAGACTGCTTTATCCTGGATGATGTCAGGATTCTTGAGTGTTATTGGAGCTGCCCTCATCCAGGTAAGTGGGGAATGTTCCATCACATTCCTGACTTGTGCTTCATAGATGGCAGCAGGGATTGGGGAATCAGGAGGTGAGTTACTCACTGCAGCATTCCTAGTTTCTGACTTGCTCCTGTAGCTACTGTATTTATATGGTGAGTCCAGTTCAGTTCTCATTAATGGTAACTTGCAGACAATTGATAGTGATGGAATTTTAGGATGGAATTCAGTAAATGGTAATACCATGAAGTGTCTAGGGATAGTGAGGTGATGTATATGTACCTGTATAGACACACTTATTAAATTCATGTTTACAGAATGGCCTTTTATTCCCTGGAGTATCGGAGTCTGAGGGGGTGACCTTACAGACGTTTATAGAATAATGGGGGGCATAGGTAGACAAGCTATTTTCTCCAGGGAAGGGGAGTCCAAAATTAGAGAGCATAGATTTAAGATGAGAGGGGAAAGATTTAGAAGTGACCTGAGGGGCAACTTTTTCACATCGAGGGTGGTGTGTATATGGAATGGGCTGCCAGGTAAGGTGGTAGAGGTGGGTACAATTAAAACATTAAAAATACAGTGGAAAGGTTTAGAGGGATATGGATCAAACGCAGGCAAATGGGACTCATTCAGTTTCGGAGACCTGGTCAGCATGGATAAGCTGGACTGAAGGGTCTGTTTCTGTGCTGCATAACTCAATGACTCTGTGAAAGGTTCATCTACGATAAAGAGAAGGATCCAGTGTCATCCACAGTGCTGACTAAAGGTCAGGTTTGACTGACCTTTCCTGATTAGGGCGTGTGCATTTGCTCACTGGTTGGAAACAGGACTTTGGAGGGTGGATTCTTGCTTCTTATTAAATACGCCCAGGGGCAGCTGTGGAATTAAAAAAAGGAGGTACCTGGCAGCTATGTCCAACAGTGGAACCCTGAATAAGTTGACATTTTAAATATCTACATTACCCAAGAGGTGGGCTGGGATTGGACCCTTGAGGTTGACATATTTGTCTCCATATTTGTTGTGTAATGCTCTCCTGACGTATGCGTGCAGGTTCAGGTATAAGGGCTTCAACTCATTGTAAATATTCTCTAAATCTGCTTCGAAAGTTTTGGAATCATAAAGGGATCTCCAGAAAGCTCCTGTATCAGCGTGACCTAGAAACAGAGGGAGAAACAAAATAGAGATGACGTCATTCCAAAGTAGAGCACATACTAACTCAATGTTCTTTAATTCCCCACACACTGGGAGAGAGACACATGAGCACATTGAAATCATTGTGACTGGGTGATGCAATAAAACCCTCATATTCTTGACAATCCTAATAACCTGTTGCAAGAGTTAACTCCATGGAGTTTTTCTTGTTACACCCCTGTGGTCACATGGTGCTGGTTCAGGAGGGAGGAAAGTTCATTGTATAACCTGAGCTGTACATGTTCTGCGAGTGTTTGATAGGGACACTGTAGAAAGAATTCAGAAGGATTTTTCGGAAATTTCTGATTTTGTTACAGAATAGAGGGAGTTTTACTAACCCCGTGCTGTCCCTGTCCTGGGAGTGTTTGATAGGGAAGAGTGCAGAGGGAGCTTTACTCTGTATCTAATCCTGTGCTGTCCCTGTCCTGGGAGTGTTTAATGGGGGAGAGTGCAGAGGGAGCTTTACTCTGTATCTAACCCCATGCTGTCCCTGTCCTGGGAGTGTTTGATGGGAGACAGTGTTGAAGGAGCTTTACTCTGTATCTAACCCCGTGCTGTCCTTGTCCTGGAGTATTTGATGCGAGATAGTGCAGAGGGAGCTTAACTTTGTATCTGACCCCGTGCTGTCCCTGTCCTGGGAGTGTTTAATGGGGATGGTGTAGAGAGAGCTTTACTCTGTATCCAACCTGTCCTGGGAGTGTTTGATGGGGGACAGTGTAGAGGAAGCTTGACTCTGTGCCTCGGGAGTTTTGATTCTCACATTGAAAACAGAGTACTCAGATGACCAACTTTGAAGTTACATTTCTTTTAGATAAACAATTAATGGTCTAATCCAGGGTGTATGAAAGCTGGATGATTGACAGCAGTGGGTGGCGGTGGGCGGGGGCGGGGGGGGGGGGCTAGTGAGGGGAGGGGATGATGCAGTGTCATAGTGTCATAACAGTCAGTCAAGTATTCAGCAAATGAAAGTTTGGTACGTCCTGTTCCCTCGTACCCCGGAATAGCCTCACCATTCAGTCTTGCTGCTTTATTGCTCAATGCCACATATCTCTCGAAGTTGGTCCTCATTTTCTTTCCCGAGGCATCTCTCCAGCCTTTCCAAGCAAACAGCAGCTCGTTGTAGTCGTTTGAAGTTGCCATGATCTCGGTTAGATCTGTGGGTAATTGACAGGTCAGACAGTGTGGTACTGAAGGCAATGGAGCTCTGGGTCTTGGTAATTAGTGGCAAACTGCAGAGCTTCAGCACCCAGTCACGCTAGGCATCAGAGGGAACATCAGCTCGATGCCTTCTCCTTCATTAAACCCTTACAAACAAATCACTTTTATTCTATTGATTCTGTCTAATCCTGAAAAATGAGTTTGTGTGTAATGCATTATGTGGTTATGGTGAGAGGGACATGTGTCTGCCCCTATTTAACCAGTTGTGTAGAAATTAAGTGTGAGGTGTGTGTTGCACATAATTATACAAAAGATATTTGGAAGATTCATAGCATTCCATCTGTAAGAATGAACTGGTATAGTTCTAAGAAACATTTCAAATTGAAGCCATGATATGACAGCTGGTTAAAGTAAAGTGATGCCAATAGGAAGAGTACAGGAAAGTTTTCCAAATTGATGAATTGTGAGGTTTATCAGTCAGCAGGTGGAGGAAATGCTTTTTGAGCAGATCTCAGACAGGACTATTGATTAGATTAGATTAGATTACTTACAGAGTGGAAACAGGCCCTTCGGCCCAACAAGTCCACACCGACCCGCCGAAGCGCAACCCACCCATTCCCCTACATTTACCATTTTACCTAACACTACGGGCAATTTAGCATGGCCAATTTACCTAACCTGCACGTCTTTGGACTGTGGGAGGAAACCGGAGCACCCGGAGGAAACCCACGCAGACACGGGGAGAATGTGCAAACTCCACACAGTCAGTCGCCTGAGTCGGGAATTGAACCCAGGTCTCTGGCTAACCACTGTGCCACCGTGCCGCCCTTAAGGAGAGGTTAACCTGACGGGTAAGTGGGAACAGGAACTGAAGTAGATGCACTGATGTTTTTGAGGAGAAAGTGAGGACTGCAGACGCTGGAGATCAGAGCTGAAAATGTGTTGCTGGAAAAGCACAGCAGGTCAGGCAGCATCCAAGGAGCAGGAGAATCGACGTTTCGGGCATGAGCCCGAAGAAGGAAAGCTTTTTATTCCTGATGAAGGGCTTTTGCCCGAAAGGTCGATTTCGAAGCTACTTGGATGCTGTCTGAACTGCTGTGCTCTTCCAGCACCACTAATCCAGAATACTGTCAATTCAGTTCAGTTCTTGAGGCTACTCTCCACGTCGGTATTGTTAGCCGGTTTTGATGATGGCCGAGAGGCCACAGTTGTTTGTGATACCAGAGAGTGGCTTGTCCCAGGGAATCAGTATCCAGAGCAGGAACAAGCTAAGATTTGTGTGCCACAGGGATCAGTACCAAGGCCTCAACTATTTCCAATCTATATCAATGACTTGGATAACAGGACCAGATGCATTGAAGCCGAATTTGCAAGATAGGTTGGAAATTAGGTTGTGAAGAGGAGACAAGAAAACTTGAAAGGGATATAGACAGGTTGGGTGAGTGCACAAAAATATTGGTAGGTGGAGTTTTAAGTGGGAAAATGTGAACTTCTCCACTTTGGTGGGAAGAAATAAAACAGCAGCGTATTATTTCAATGGAGAGGGATTAGTGAAACTTCGCCATCCAAGAGGAGCCGTGTGTCTGGGTAAACATTAGCATTCAGGAAGTGATTAGGAGATGCACAGCATTGTCATTTACTGCAAGGGGAATGGAATATCAAAATTGTAACGTTCTGCTACGGTCATGTGGGGTCATGCGTTGGTGAGACCACATTTAGAATACAGTGTACGGTTCTGGTCTCATTATACCAGTTTCGAGAAGGTGAACCTGATTAATTCCTGGGATGAAGAGGTTCTTTTGTGAAGAAAGATTGGACAGATTGGGCCCACTTCCCTTAGATTTTAGAATAGATGGGTGATCTTACTGAAAAAGAGGGGAATTTGAGAGGGTAGAAGCTGAGAGGATGTTTCCCTTGTGGGAGAAACAAAATCTAAGGGACAAAGTTTAAAATCCAAGGGTCTCCCGTTTAACATTAAGATAAGAACTTTTTCCTTCCAGAGGAGTGAGAGTCTGCGCCATGTCTTTCCCAGAAAACAATGGAGGAAGGGTCAATGAATATTCTTAATACTGAGTTAGGTAGATTCTTGATTGACAAGACATTCAAAGGCTGTTGGAATAGGCAGAAAGTAGAATTGAAGTCACAATCAGATTAGCCATGATCTTATCAGAAAATAGAACTGGCTCAATGGGCTGAATGGCCCCATTGCGACTTCCAAGTTGTAATGTGATATAGCTGTAATCTTCAGCCATTGACTATGCTCACACCACCAGCACTTGTAGAGTAGGTGGCAATATTTCTATTATATTAATGCTTTCATTTTAAATGTTGCAGGAATAAAGAGCAGATAACACATTACTGAGGGGTTTCTGTAGTTGGTGAAGTATTGTATCTAGCTGCTGAAGTGTCACAGGAACTTGCCAGGAAGGCAGCTTGACAGAAGGTCGATGACGTCAAAATGGATGTACAGATGTTCGAAGGGCCTTTTTTGCACTAAAACTCCAAGTTATGCTGAATTGAAGGCTATGGTGCATTGAGACATTTCAAAACTTTAAGTAAATGCACAGTGATGTTTATTAATTGTCTGAAAAGCACGAGTGAAGTGTTAGCTCCATCCTTCCGTGGACTGTAAATAAAGGGTTAAATTTGTTCTTCGCTGGGAGCTGCACAAAGACTACCACAAAAATAACAAATGTTTTGAAAATATTGAGTGCACACTTCCAGGCACAATCAAATCATTGATTTGGAGATGCTGGTGTGGGACTGGGGTATACAATGTTAAAAATCAGAGCTGAAAATGTGTTGCTGGAAAAGCGCAGCAGGTCAGGCAGCATCCAAGGAGCAGGAGAATCGACATTTTGGGCATGAGCCCTTCTTCAGGAATGAGGAAGGTGTGCCAAGCAGGCTAAGATAAAAGGTAGGGAGGAGGGACTTGGGGGAGGGGCGTTGGAAATGCGATAGGTGGAGGGAGGTCAAGGTGAGGGTGACAGGCCGGAATGGGGGTGGGGGCGGAGAGGTCAGGAAGAAGATTGCAGGTTAGGAAGGCGGTGCTGAGTTCGAGGGATTTGACTGATACAAGGTGGGGGGGGAGGGGAAATGAGGAAACTGGAGAAATCTGAGTTCATCCCTTGTGATTGGAGGGTTCCCAGGCGGAAGATGAGGTGCTCTTCCTCCAGCCGTCATGTTGCTATGGTTTGGCGATGGAGGAGTCCAAGGACCTGCAGGTCCTTGGTGGAGTGGGAGGGGGAGTTGAAGTGTTGAGCCACGGGGTGGTTGGGTTGGTTGGTTGGTTGTTAAAAATCACGCAACATCAGGTTATAGTCCAACAGGTTTATTTGGAAGCACTAGCTTTCGGGGCACTGCTCCTTCACCAGATGATAGTGGAGGACACAATTCTAAGGCACAGAACTTATAGCAAAAAATTTACAATGTGATGTAACTGAAATTATACATTGAAAAATACCTTGATTGTCTGTTAAGTCTTTCATCTGTTCGAATACCATGTCAATTGACAGGAGTGTTCCCTCCCAGTTGGGGAACACTTCAGTGGTCCAGGACATTCAGCCTCGGACCTTTGGGTGACCATCCTCCAAGGTGGACTTCGGGACAGGCAGCAGCAAAAAGTGGCCGAGCAGAGGCTGATAGCTAAGTTCGGTACGAATAGGGAGGGCCTCAACCGGGACCTTGGGTTCATGTCACAATACAGGTGACCACCACTGCACCATACACACACACAGGCACTCCGATACACACGCACGCACGCACATACAGAGGCACTCCTATACACACATACACATGCACACACATATACACAGACATCCCATACACCCTTACAGACACACACACACACTCCCACACTCACACAGGCATCCTCTCAGAGACTTAGACCACTCTACACTCATGCACACACACATACACACTCTCTCACACAGACACTCACAATACCCCACCCCAGACACACACACACACTCCCTCACAGACTTAAGATGCTCTACACACACTAGACACACACATACACTCTCTCTCATATTCACAACCCCCAATCCAGACAGACAGACAGACACACAGACAAAGACCCACATGCACACATATATTGTGTGGGGTGAATTTGTACTTGCAGAGTTACATTGTACTTTGCTCAAAAACTGCATGAATCCATGTAAAACTCTGTTATCTCACTTTTTAGATTAGAATCAATCTAAACATCATGGTATAGACAGAGAACACAGGGGGCCAACACCTTCAACATATTGTCTAGTTATCACCATTGTTAACAGCTAACCTGAGAATGCAACTTTTAAAAAAAGGTTTTGTGATTTATGCATGAAAGAAGTGAAACTATCACTGTATTCGAACAGATGAAAGACTCAACAGACAATCAAGGTGTGTTTTAATGTATAATTTCAGTGACATCACACTGTAAATTTTTGCTATAAATTCTGTGCCTTACAATTGTGTCCTCAACAATCACCTGATGAAGGAGCGACGCTCCGAAAGCTAGTGCTTCCAATTAAACCTATTGGACGAGAACCTGGTGTTGTGTGATTTTTAACTCAAATCATTGAGATTTACTGAATATGAATTTCAGGCTTTAGAGCAGGGAAACAATAGACCCAATTGGACAACTTCCGAGCAAGATTGGAAGATGCAGCCAAAAGATATAAATTTAAGGGCTTACGTAGAGATCTGTTAGATCAGCTCTAACAGTGGAGCTGTTAGTGGAGCCTAGCGTTTTCCAGTCGGGATTCATAGCTGATAGACTAACAGCTACAGTACATGATACAGTGATGTCAGATCACATTGAATTGGAAACTGAGGGAAGAAGGTTCGAATGAAATCATGCTGAATCATGTCCTAGTAAATAGTCTTAGTAGTTATCAAACAATCATTAGTTTGCATTACTTTCTGCCAAAAACATCCAGAATCCGGTTGTGATATTCATACTTGTGACAATGCTCTGGGAATCCTTAGTCAACGCTGATGGGAAAGTGAAAAGCCAATGGCTTACCAGAGTACATTGTGAAAATGCCCACAGCAGTAAGCTAATGATTACTGACATCTCACAGCTATGACCTGCAAGTGTATAGAGGTTTGGGAAACATCTTTCCATCTTTACCTCCTTGGCTTGATCCAGAAACCTGAACTCTTTCATATCTCATCTCAGAACACACAGCAACTCTATGAGAGCTGATGAGCGATAATGTTGAGTAACAGTGACAAAATCTGTTTGCCAGAAGCATTACGCACTCACATCACAGTGTACAAATGATGTTGTATGTTCACACAGCAACAACTGAGTGGTATTTGTTAAACACATTAGACGGGTGAAGGTTTGAAATATCTGCCCATGACTTACCAGGATCGAGAGGGTGACAAGTCCCATTGGTGCGACATACCTTTGCAACACTGTAGGTTGTTTCCATTTCAGACAAGACATTGTTGTACTGAAAAAAGAGAAATGATGTCTTGTTAAAAACATGCCATTCAGATTCCATAACCTCAACAACACGAGGTGCACAGCTATGGGGATTAAATATGCTACACCTTGGAAGAAAATTCACACTGAATACAACACATTGTTGTCAGTAATTCACACAGAAAACTGTACAGTGCGATCAATAACACACGCTGAATACTGTACAGTGTGATCTGTAATTCACAGTAAATACTGTACAAGGGGATCAGTAATTCACACTGAATACTGTACAGTGGGATCAGTAATTCACACTGAATGCTGTACAGTGGGATCAGTAATTCACACTGAATACTCTACAGTGGGATCAGTAATTCACACTGAATGCTGTACAGTGGGACCAGTAATTCACAATGAATACTGCACATGAGATCAGTAATTCACAATGAATACTGTACAGTGGGATCACTAATTCACACTGAATACTGTACAGTGCGATCAGTAATTCACACTGAATACTGTACAGTGGGATCAGTAATTCACACTGAATACTGTACAGTGGGATCAGTAATTCACACTGAATACTGTACAGTGCGATCAGTAATTCACACTGAATACTGTATGGGGGATCAGTAATTCACACTGAATGCTGTACAGTGGGATCAGTAATTCACACTGAATGCTGTACAGTGGGACCAGTAATTCACATTGAGTACTGCACAGTGAGATCAGTAATTCACAATGAATATTGTACAGTGGGATCAGTAATTCACACTGAATACTGTACAGTGGGATCAGTAATTCACACGGAATGCTGTACAGTGGGACCACTAATTCACATTGAATACTGCACAGTGAGATCAGTAATTCATAATGAATACTGTTCAGTGGGACCAGTAATTCACACTGAATACTGTACAGTGAGATCAGTAATTCACATTGAATACTGTACAGTGCGATCTGTAATTCACATTATATACTGTACAAGGGAATCAGTAATTCACACTGAATACTGTACAGTGAGATCAGTAATTCACAATGAATACTGTACAGTGAGATCAGTAATTCACACTGAACACTGCACAGTGGGATCAGTAACTCACATTGAATACTGTACAGTGTGATCCTTAATTGACACTGAACACTGTACAGTGGGATCAGTAACTTACAATGAATACAGTACAGTGGGATCAATAATTCTCACTGAACACTGTACAGTCCGATCGGTAATTCACACTGAACACTTTACAGAGTGATCCTTAATTCACACTGAACACTGTACAGTCCGATCGGTAATTCACACTGAACACTTTACAGAGTGATCCTTAATTCACACTGAACACTGTACAGTGGGATTAGTAACTCACACTGAACATTGTACAGCGTGATCAGTAATTTACAATGAATACTGTACAATGCAATCAGTAATTCACAATGAATATGGTACAGTGTGATCAGTAATTCTCACTGAATATTGTACAGTGGGATCAGTAATTCAGACTGAATACTGTACAGTGCGAACAGTAATTCACAATGAATACAGTACAGTGCAATTAATTCACAATGATTACTGTATGGGGATCAGTAATTCACACTGAATACTGTACAGTGGGATCAGTAACTCACACTGAATACTGTACAGTGCAATCAGTAATTCACACTGAATACTTTACAGTGCGAACAGTAATTCACAGAGAATACTGTACAGTGCAATCAGTAATTCACACTGAATACTGTACAGTGAGATCAGTAACTCACACAGAATACTGTACAGTGCAATCAGTAATTCACACTGAATACTGTACTGTACGATCAGTAATTCACACTGAATACTGTACGGGGGATCAGTAACTCACACTGAATACTGTACAGTGCAATCAGTAATTCACACTGAATACTGTACTGTACGATCAGTAATTCACACTGAATACTGTACGGGGGATCAGTAACTCACACAGAATACTGTACAGTGTGATTAGTAATCCACACTGAATACTGAACAGTGCAATCAATAATTCACACTGAATACTTTACAGTGCGAACAGTAATTCACAGAGAATACTGTACAGTGCAATCAGTAATTCACAATGAATACTGTACAGGGATCAGTAATTTGCAATGAATACTGTACAGTGTGATCAGTAACTCACACAGAATACTGTACAGTGCAATCAGTAATTCACAATGAATACTCTACAGTGTGATCAGTAATCCACATTGAATACTGTACAGTGCAATCAGTAATTCACAATGAATACTGTACGGGGGTCAGTAATTTGCAATGAATACTGTACAGTGTGATCAGTAATTCACAATGAATACTTTACAGTGCAAACAGTAATTCACAGAGAATACTGTACAGTGTGATCAGTAATTCACACTGAATACTGTACAGTGCAATCAGTAATTCACACTGAATACTTTACAGTGCGAACAGTAATTCACAGAGAATACTGTATAGTGCAATCAGTAATTCACAATGAATACTGTACGGGGATCAGTAATTTGCAATGAATACTGTACAGTGTGATCAGTAATTCACACTAAATACTGTACAGTGCAATCAGTAATTCACAATGAATACTTGACAGTGTGAACAGTAATTCACAGTGAATAATGAACAGTGCGATCAGTAATTCACAATGAATACATTACAGTGCGAACAGTAATTCACAGAGAATACTGTACAGTGCAATCAGTAATTCACACGGAATGCTGTACAGTGGGATAAGTAATTCACATTGAATACTGTACAGTGCAATCAGTAATTTGTAATGAATAATGTACAGTGCAATCAGTAATTCACAATGAATACTATACAGGGGATCAGTAATTCATACTGAACACTATACAATGTGATCAGTAATTCATACAGAATACTGTACAGCGGGATCAGTAATTCACATTGAATACTGTACAGTGGGATCAGTAATTCGCAATGATTACTGAAAAGTGGGATCAGTAATTCACACTGAATTCTGTACAGTACGATCAGTAATTCACACAGAATACTCTACAAGGCGATCAGTAATTCACATTGAATACTGTACGGTGGGATCAGTAATTCATACCAAAAACTTTACAGAGTGATCAGTAATTCACACTGAATACTGTAAAGGGTGATCAGTAATTCGCACTGAATACTATTCAGTGGGATCAGTAACTCACACTGAACACTGTACAGTGTGATCAGTAATTCACAATTAATACTGTACAATGCAATCAGTAATTCACAATGAATACTGTACAGTGTGATCACTAAGTCACACTGAATATTGTATTGATTTGGAGATGCCTGTGTTGGACTGGGGCGTACAAAGTTAAAAATCACACAACACCAGGTTATAGTCCAACAGGTTTAATTGGAAGCACACTAGCTTTCGGAGCGATGCTCCTTCATTAGGTGATAGTCACCTGGACTATCACCTGATGAAGGAGTGTCACTCCGAAAGCTAGTGTGCTTCCAATTAAACCTGTTGGACTATAACCTGGTGTTGTGTGATTTTTAACTGAATATTGTATAGTGGGATCAGTATCTCACACTGAATACTGTACAGTGCGATCAGTAATTCACACTGAATACTGTACGGGGGATCAGTAATTCACACTGAATACTGTAGGGGGGATCAGTAATTCACACTGAATACTGTACAGTGCGATCAGTAATTCACACTGAATACTGTACAGTGGGATCAGTAATTCACACTGAATACTGTACAATGCAATCAGTAATTCACAATGAATACTGTACGGGGGATCAGTAATTCACACTGAATACTGTACAATGCAATCAGTAATTCACAATGAATACTGTACAGTGCGATCAGTAATTCACACTGAATACTGTACAGTGCGATCAGTAATTTACATTGAGTACTGTACAGTGTGATCCATAACTCACACTGAATACTGTACATTGTGATTCTTAAGTCAAACTGAATACTGTACAATGCAATCAGTAATTCACACTGAATACTGTACAGTGCAATCAGTAATTCAAACTGAATACTGTACAGGGGGATCAGTAATTCACACTGAATACTGTACAGTGGGATCAGTATCTCACACTGAATACTGTACAGTGCGATCAGTAATTCACAATGAATACTGTACAGGGGATCAGTAATTCACACTGAATACTGTACAGTGGGATCAGTAATTTACATTGAGTACTGTACAGTGTGATCCATAATTCACACTGAATATTGTACAATGCAATCAGTAATTCACACTGAACACTGTACAGTGGGATCAGTAATTCACACTGAATACTGTACAGTGGGATCAGTAATTCACAATGAATACTGTACAATGCAATCAGTAATTCACACTGAACACTGTACAGTGCGATCAGTAATTCACACTGAATACTGTACAGTGCGATCAGTAATTCACAATGAATACTGTATATTGTCGTCAGTAATTCACATTGAATACTGTACAGTGCGATCAGTAATTCACACTGAATACTGTACAGTGCGATCAATAATTCACAATGAATACTGTATATTGTTGTCAGTAATTCACATTGAATACTGTACAGTGCGATCAGTAATTCACAATGAATACTGTATATTGTTGTCAGTAATTCACATTGAATACTGTACAGTGCGATCAGTAATTCACAATGAATACTGTATATTGTCGTCAGTAATTCACATTGAATACTGTACAATGCGATGACTATTTCACAATGAGAAAACCCATTTAACAGAATCATTACTGATCCAACATTCCTCTTGACCACTGTCCTGGCTTTTCCCTGTAACCCTTGATTCCTCAACTGATCAAGAATTTATCTCAGCTTTGAATGTACTCAAAGGTTCTGCCCTCACAGCTCTCTGTGGCTCAGACTTCCAAAGAGTCACAGCGCTCTGAGAGCAGAGCTTCCTCCTCAGCTCAGCCTTCAATTGGCAGCCCTTTCTTCTGAGACTATGCCCTCTGGTCTGAGAAACTCTTCTTTGGGTGGCATGGTCATACAGTGGTAAGCCCTGCTCCCTCCCAGCACCAGGGAGATCGCTTCAAGTCCAGCCTCGGGTGACTGTCTGTGTAGTGTTTGCATGTTCTCCTCATGTCTTTGTGGGTTTCCCCTGGGTGCTCCAGTTTCCTCTCACAGTCCAAAGATATGCAGGTTAGGTGGATTGGCCATGCTAATTTGCCCATCGTGTTGGGGGTTGTGAAGCCGACGTGGATTAGCCATGGGAACTGTGGGCTGGGTCTGACTGTAATGGTCTTCGGAGGATCGGTATTGACTCAATGGGCTGAATAGCCTGCCTTCACACTGTTGGGATTCTATGGGCTAAGCATTCTCTCAGCACTCACCCTGTCAAACCACTTAAAAATCCTGTAGAAGAAAATTAGTGTAGATGTTGGAATCTGTCCTGAAAACCGTGAATGCTGGAGGTCACAGCAGGTCAGGCAGCATCCATAGAGAGAGAGCAAGCTCACGGTTCAGGCCTCCACGATTCTTCATCAAAGCTGAAGTGTCGTGTGGAGGTGACAGCATTTATGCAATGGTTTGGGGTGGGGGTGGGGAGTGGGGTGGTGTGG
This sequence comes from Chiloscyllium punctatum, assembly GCF_047496795.1. Taxonomy (NCBI): domain Eukaryota; kingdom Metazoa; phylum Chordata; class Chondrichthyes; order Orectolobiformes; family Hemiscylliidae; genus Chiloscyllium; species Chiloscyllium punctatum. The sequence continues at coordinate 65,427,960 of NC_092780.1, read as the reverse complement.
GAGTAGTGGATGTAGGGTTCTGCTGGAGAAAAAATGTTCAGATTTCACGATCGGAATTGTGAGAATGGTGGAACGATAGTGTGTCTACCTGTCAGCCTGGAAAGGACAGCCAGTCCCAGTGGGATGGGGAGGGGGTGGGGGGGTGGGGGGAGGGCAGAGAGGCCATGATAACAGCATGTAACAAGCTAAAAGAAAGGGAAGAAATGATTAGATTCCCGACAGTGTGGAAACAGGCCCTTCGGCCCAACAAGTCCACACCGACCCATTTCCCTCTAACTAATGCACCGAACACTACGGGACAATTTAGCATGGCCAATTCACCTGACCTGCACATTTTTGGACTGTGCACAATAGTCCACAATAAGATCCTAAACAGGCTTTCCAGATGAAGCAGCATTTCGCCTGGACCCCCTTCAATCTGGTCTCTTGTGTTCACTGCACCTAATGGAGAAACCAAACGCAGACTGGGTGACCACTTTGCGGAACACCTTCAGTCCATGTGCACGCAGGACCCTGACCTTCCTGTAGCCGGTCACTTTAACACAGCGTCCTGCTCACGTGTCTGTCCTTGGAATGTTGCAGTGTTCCAGTGAATCACAGAGCAAACTGGAGGGACAACATCGCATCTTCAGACTGGGCACCTTTACAGCCTTCTAGATATGTTTTGACAAGTTGGACACTTCCAGAGGACCTTTTACATCCAATCTTCTCCACAGTTAGCCATTTTAAATGGCACTTGACTCTCCAAAATAAAACCTGGCACCTAACCCCAAAGGATACCTGATTCTCACTATCGCCTAACATGTGACCTGATGGCATAAGTGTCTCAGATGAGATCTTAAATCAGTTGTAGAATGATATATGCCTCAGGAGTAAGTCTGCACCATATATCCGAACAGTTTAATGTTAGCTCGGACGGTGATGTGCCTGCGAATGTAATGCTTTATAATAATAGCTGGTTGGAATAAATGTCCGTTGTATCCTTCAACACCACGTTAGCCATGCCTAGCTTCTTATGTTATAAAGGATAATATAAGCATCACCACATCAGGTAACGTATCTGGCCTGAAGCAAATCTCACATAAACCACCTCCACCAGGATGAGCTGGGATGATATCCGCTGCTCCCCAAAAGAAATGCAATAAGAACTAATCTGTTCTGAGCTGCTTTAAACTGCACGTCACAGCTTCCAGCCAGCAGGAGGCAACTGGTCTTTAACCCCTGATTGGGTAACTGATTGCCTCCAGTCCCACCACTTTAACCCCTGATTGGGTAACTGATTGCCTCCAGTCCCACCACTTTAACCCCTGATTGGGTAACTGATTGCCTCGAGTCCCACCACTTCAACCCCTGATTGGGTAACTGATTGCCTCGAGTCCCACCACTTCAACCCCTGATTGGGTAACTGATTGCCTCGAGTCCCACCACTTCAACCCCTGATTGGGTAACTGATTGCCTCCAGTCCCACCACTTTAACCCCTGATTGGGTAACTGATTGCCTCCAGTCCCACCACTTTAACCCCTGATTGGGTAACTGATTGCCTCCAGTCCCACCACCGTGGAAATGAGGAATGCCATGTTTGGGATCAGGATGTTTGCGATCAGGATTTTGGATCAGGATTTGGTATTCCTGACTTCTTAAAGCATTTTCACAATGAATGAGATACTCCCTTTCATGGCAAAAATAGAGGCTGAAGTATTTTTACATTTCTCTGCTATTTCCCTGATCTCCATGATAAATTCTCCTTCTCTCTGTATCATAGGCCCATGTTTGTGTTTGCTATTTGCTTCCCTTTAGTATACCTGAAGAAGCTTTTGCCTCTGCCTTTATGTTTCTGGATATTCTGTTTTCCCTTTTTTGATCATCCAAGATGCCGGAGTATGGTGCATCAGTCAGAGCTTGTCCACTCGCTCCATTTCTTTTTCTTGTTTGTTCCCTTTTTCTCTCTTTTGTGTATTTTGTTTTGGGACTTCTTTCTTCTCAGTGACGTTCTGAACCCCTCGCCTGGATGTGGACTCAGATTTTGGCCGCGGTGTGGACCCTGGCGGGCCAGTCTCCCAGCCTGCTGGAGCGGTCTCTCAGAGGCATGTGGTGGTCTTTCAGTCTGATGTGACCTCAGCGCTGTCTCAGCGTCTGGTCTTCAGGTGTCTCCCAGCCTCACGATGAAGTCCAGTATAGTCTGGAGTCAAGGCCCCATGCAGACTAGAGGCTAGGGATTGGCATGGGCTGGACTGGAGAGACCGTTGTTCTGAGCTTTCTATTTCCCTATTTTTTAATTTAGATAATGCTGAACTTTTCATTTCTTTATTTTTCTTTTATTTTCTCCTAAGAATTTGTACCTCAGATGGTGATTTGTAAATTTCTCACTGTACTCATGTGACATGTGACAATAAAGCTAATTCAATCCAATTTTTCTTTAGATTAGATTCCCTACAGTTCGGCCCAACCAGTCCACACTGACTATGCAAAGAGTAACCAATCCTGACCCATTTCCCTCTGACTAATGCACCTAACACTATGGGTAATTTAGTGTGGCCAATTCACTTAATCTGCACATCTTTTGATTGTGGGCGGAAACCAAAGCACCCGGAGGAAACCCATGCAGACACGGGGAGAATGTGCAAACTCCACACAGTCAGTCACCTGAGGCTGGGATTGGACGTGGGTCCCTGGTGCTGTGAGGCAGCAGTGCTAACCACTGTGCCACCGTGCCATCCCATTCAACTGTTATGTTGGAGACTAAATGACTCCCAATTCTTATGTTTATCACTTTTTTGAGCATTCTCCTCTGTGCTCTGGAGATGGGCCTCACGTGATTTTATTCACTTTTTACTGAATCTCTCTCAGTGATTGGAGCCTGCTAGTGTGGAATATAGCAGGCACCACTTACCTGATTGGGAATTCTCATCTAATCCAACTTGTTACCAAAGGTAGTTTCTTTATTTGTGTAAATCTGAGAGAGGTCTTTGAGAAACCAGTGGAGTAAAAGACTTTATAAATGGCAGGTTCCAGAGAAGTTATAAATTATGAACTGAATTGAAACATTGATTAAAACAGGAGCTTTTTCAATATTGAGTGGAAATCTTAAGTAAAGAAAAAGTACATTATTTTAAACTTCTCTTAATATTGTAATTATTCATTTGCATAACAAATCAATACTATAAATATTATGTTCATGTAAAACATGGAAATATCTACTAATATAACGGGTTTCTACATCAATCTGTGATGCTTAATAAACTCATTATTTGTCAAGGACCTCATCATGAAAATGTTACCTCTATGATCTGTGAGCAGATCTTATCAGCTGCTTCCCACATGTTTTTTGGATGATTTTAATCCTTTGTTAATTCAACATCTCCCCCAATCCCGCCCCACAACAATGTGATGTCTGATTCTCAATGGGTAACACTATGTGAGAATTAATGAGCTCTAAACCTTTACAGTTACTCCACCTGCACACCAACTACAACTATCTGCTTCAATTGTGAAAAAAACATCCACATAATACTAGCCTGAATTCAGGACCAGTCGGATGTCTGTCTCGAGGAGAAATTGAGGACTGCAGATCCTGGAGATCAGAGTTGAGAGTATAGTGCTGGAAAAGCACAGCAGGTCAGGCAGCGTCTGAAGAGCAAGAGAACTATTCCTGATGAAGGGCTTTTGCCTGAAACGTCGATTCTCCTGCTCCTTGGATGCTGCCTGCCCTGCTGTGCTTTTCCAGCATGACACTCTCCACACTGATGTCTGTCTCTGTAGTCTACTATATATTTGATAATCAGGTTATCAAGACGTGTTAAGTTTATGCCAAAACATTATTGCAGCCAATGCAGCTTCAATTCATAGCTACGTAACAGAAGGCATTTCCTTGTAGCAGTAAGAATCTGCACTGACCTCCTTCACTTCCTCTTCAGGTAGAGCTGCACGTTCAATATCACTCAGTTTCTTCAGAATACGTTTGAGTTCTGGGTTTTGGAAATCTGTGTAGTCAAATTTCCGAGCGTCGATACCGTATAACAGTGAGTGGTTGGACATCTCAAGGCTTTTTTCCAGCTAATGAAACAAGAGCAGTCATGAAACATGCTATGCCTTTGGATTCCTTAACAACACTTTCCAAACACTCTCAATTGCATGTCTAGACACACCCACTCAAATACATGCAATTCGAGCTGATTGTTTCATGTTCAGACACACAGACGGATATCACTGGCTGTACTCAACCACCACTGTGTACCTCCAAACCTCACCCACCCAAAGGCTCCCTTTGCCCCATCTTCTTGCATCTCCCTGCTACCTCCACATCACCGTAGCCTCTCGCTGCCTCCTTCACCACCAGCTCACTTGAGATTGCTCCCTCCCACTTCATAGCCTGCCCTTTGCCATGTCTCCCCCCATTCCTTCCTGAAATCCCTTTGCTTCGATGTTCCACACCCACCATCCATTCCAGTGAGAGTAGGAGTGAGGGGACACATGGTGAAGGGAGAAGCCGAAACAGTGAATCTTTTTAAACTATTGTTGTCAGTTCTAATGCCCGGGATGTCTCTGGTACGGGTGTTGTTTTGGTGCCTGTGCAGGAAGCGATGGCAGGACAAAAACAACCCACAACCAGTTTTGACCTTACACCAATTTTTACTGAGGTAAGAAGAGGGCAAGTTGTGACTCACACAGGAGGGAAACCTAACCATTTGAACCAAGCGCTGAGTTCAAACAGATCACATTTTCACTCCAATCAAGGCTTTCTCACAGGAGGTATAAATGCTCACAAATGGCAGATAAGTTATTTCAAACTTTCAAGCTATTGAGTTATTTGACTCAGTGACATTTTAAAAGTTAAATAAGCAGCCTGCTCTGTGTCAGTGAGAGTTCAAATACCAGTGCTAGCAATAACAGAGGTGCTGGTTGATAATACCTCACAGAGGATAATTATATCACCATTACTAGTTAGGGATTTTCAAAACATACAACAGTTCTGGGGTTGTGAATATACATCTTGATTGACCGATTCTTTGTTTTTCAAATTTATTCATTTGACCCTATAATGCTGGATTATTTCTTTCCATACTTTTCTAATAGAATTGTTTCTTAAGAATTTAATCTTAAGTATCTGTACCTGCGTACCTGCATACCTGTATACATGTGTAAATGCATCTCTGTGTACCTGCATACCTGCATAGCTGCATCTCTGTGTACCTGCGTACCTGTGTATCTGCATCCCTATCTAGCTGCGAACCTGTGTACGTGTATACCTGTGTACCTGCATACCTGCGTACCTGTATACCTGCATACCTGTGTACCTGCATACCTGTATGGCAATGTACCTGTGTACCAGAATACCTGTGTACCTGCATACCTGTGTACCTGCATACCCTTGTACCTTCATCCCTGTGTAACTGCATACCTGTGTATCTGTGTATCTGCGTACCTGCAAACCTGCATACCTGTGAACCTGTGTACTTGTGTACCTGTGTATCTGTGTATCAGCTTACCTGTGAATCTGTGTACTTGTGTACCTGGATCCCAGCATGCCTGCGTACCTGCGTTCCTTTGTCCCTATGCACATGTGTACGTGCATCCCTGTGTACCTGGATCCCTGCATACCTGCGTATCTGCATAGTTGTGTACCTGCATCCCTGTGTACCTGCATCCCCGTTTACCGCCGTTCCTATGTACCTGCATATCTGGTACCTGCACCCCTGTGTACTTGCCTACCTGCGTCCCTGCAAACCTGCATCCCTGTCTACCTGTGAACCTGTGTACCTGCATACTCGTGTACCTGCATACATGTATACCTGTGTACCTGCATCCCTGTGTACCTGCATACCTGTGTACCTACATACCTGTATTCCTGCAAACCTGCATACCTGTGTACCTACATATCCATGTACCTGCATGCCTGTGCACCTGCATGCCTGGGTACCTGCGTACCTGTGTAACTGCGTACCTGTGTACCTGTGTGTCTGTGTACCTGTGTACCTGCATACCTGCATCTCTGTGTACCTGCATTCCAGTGTACCTGCATACCTGTGAATTTGTGTACCTGTGCACTGCTGATGTGCTTATCTCAATACCTGTGTACCTGCATCCCTGCATATCTATGTACCTGTATTCCTGTGTACCTGCATCCCTGTGTACCTGCGTACCTGTGTACTGCATATCTGTATATCTGCATCTCCATGTACCTGCATCCCTGTGTACCTGTGTACCTGTATTTCTGTGTACCTGTGTACCTGCGTTCTTGTGTACCTGCATACCTACGCATCTGTGTACCTGCATACCTATGAACCTGTATACATGCATACCTGCGTCCCTGCATACCTGCATTTCCACATACCTGTATACATGCATACCTGTGTACCTGTGTACCTGCATACCTGTGTACCCGCGTGCCTGCATACCTGTGTACCTGCATCCCTGTGTACCTGCATACCTACATACTTGCGTACCTGTGTACCTGCATACCTGCGAATCTGTGTACCTGTGTACGTGCGTACCTGCGTGCCTGCATACCTGCATATTTGCGTACCTGTGTAACTGCATACCGAAGATGGTGCTGTAGTGCAGCGACTGTAAAGTTTTCACTGTCTCCATTTGTGATAATAAAACTAATGCAATTCAATTCAATTCAGTTTAAAGCAATTTCTAAAGAGTTAGTTGCCTTTGACGTAGGGATGCAAGTACAAGTCAATTTGATTTTTATAAGAAAATTAATTTTTGTGGACCTTTTAAAATTTTGCATGGACTTTGATCAATGGAAATGCTGCCTCACAGCGTCAGGGACTTGGGTTTGATTCCACCCTCGGGCGACTGTCTGTGCGGAGTTTGTACATTCTCCCTGTGTCTGTGAGGGCTTCCTCTGGGTGCTCCAGTTTCCTCCCACAGACCAAAGACGTGTAGGTTAGGGTGGATTGGCCACACCGAATGGAAATAGGGTGGTACGAGTGCTTTTGGTTGGGATGCTCTTTGGAGGGTCGGTTCAGACCTAATGAGCGGAATGGCCTCTTTCTGCATTGGATGGATTTTATGATCCTATGAAATTTTTATTTATTATAATGAAAACTTGATAGTTACTCTTCATTTTGTTTAATCTCAGTGTGAGTCGTGAGTGGTGCTAATGGGTGAGTTAATATGTAGTGTATAAGGTCAAAATGGGAGGGAATTGGCTTTACATTGAGTTGAGGGAATGATGAACATTGGAGGTAGGTGGAGGGGACAGACGTGTATGTCAGTGCCCAATGACCATAGAGTCATAGAGATGTACAACACAAAAACAGACCCTTTGGTCCAACTCGTCCATGCTGACCAGATATCCCAACCCAATCTAGTCTCACCTGCCAACACCTAGCCCATATCCCTCCAAACCCTTCCTATTCATTTACCCATCCAAATGCCTTTTAAATGTTGTAATTGTACTAGCCTCCAACACTTACTCTGGAAGCTCGTTCCATACACGTATCACCCTCTGTGTGAAAAAGTTGCCCCTTAGGTCTCTTTTATATCTTTCCCCTTTCACCCAAAACCAATGCCCTCTGGTTTTGAACTCCTCACCCCAGGGGAAAAAGCCTTAATGCTTAGGTTGGGGGTGGGGTTGTTGTGACTGTACTGTCATGGTCAGATTGGGGTCTGGCTGGAGAGACGAGGGGGGCAGGGTATTGGCCAGGAACAGCACTGGGCCCATGATTACTGTTCCTTTTCTGGGTGGCAGCAAGTGATTGAGTGGGTGAGTGGTGAGAACAATTAGCCTTAGCGTTTAACAAAACAATTGGGATGAAGTCCCAAGGAATTGAAGAGCCCTTGAATTCCAAGGAGTTGCGAAAACTTTTACTTTTTTATTTAAAAACAGTGGAGTGAGTTTTACTCTGTAATTAACCTGGTGCTGTCTCTATCCCAGGAGTGTCTGATGGGGACGGTTTTGAGGGGTTTAGCTTTTCTGTTTACATCTCGTTTGAAAGAGTAGGGACTTGCTCTATCCTGGCGAAAGTGGGTACTGCAGATGCTGGAGATTAGAGTCAAGCTTAGAGTGGTGCTGGAAAAGCACAGCAGGTCAGGCAGCATCCGAGGAGCAGGAAAATTGACGTTTCGGGCAAAAGCCCTTCATCAGGAATTTGCCCCGAAGCATCGATTTTCCTGCTCCTCGGATGCTGCCTGACCTGCTGTGTTTTTCCAGCACCACTCTAATCTCACTTGCTCCACACATCGCATTCATCGACTTGGCATTGTTGTATCTGGTGTGCTCCTCATTCACAAATCTAAAAACAGCTCCATTTGTTCACATTCAGAGCTCAGGCTCTCATTGCTTTGCCTGCGTGGGGGGTGTCGGACTTTTCTTTTGATGCTTAAGTTCCCAGTGATTAAAAAGTACTTCATTTCTTGAACCATGCATCCACCTGGGCACAAGCTAACTCCATCTGACCTGGGTGTGTATCTACTCGTTCCAAGGCTGCTGTTCAGCTCCCTCTCCCTCTTCCTTTTCCCATCTGTCTCTCTGCACACTTCAACACTTGCCCTCAACATTATCAGCTCACCCCTTGCTAGATGTTGAGTCTTCCCACCAACACCATCCTGGAATGTGAGCGCATGGCATCACAATTTAAAAATAACGATCATGAAGATCATCTGGCCTCAGTATTTAGCAGCTCCTGTGGCCATCTCCAATCAGGATGCAAGGGAAAGCAAGCCATTTTCAGATCCTTACACGCTCTCCCTGGAGGATGACCAATACCACTCCAGGACACTTTACCCACCACTGCGGAGCTGTTTATGGGAGTGAAAACCAAACCCAATGTTCTGGTGCAAAAATAGGTCACTTGGAAAAATGTAAATTAATTGAGGAAAACCAAAAGAATTTGTTAAGGGCGAAGAATGAACTTGCTTGAGTCTTTTGATGAGGTGACAGAGCAGGTTGATGAGGGCAATGCTGTTGATGTGGTATACGGGGACTTCCAAAAGGCATTTACCAAAATGCCACTCACCACACACATGACAGCAAATTTATGGGTCATGGAATGGAAAGGACAGTAATAACAAGGATACAACTGTGCTGTGATAGGAAACCAAATCCTGAGGAAACTTGATTATCAAAGGACACGGACGGGGAGTATTTTCTTTGGTCAATCGAATTATGGATAATTGATGCTGATAACATAGTTAGCCATTAATCGGGATGTTGTGATCTTGCTCAGATGATCCAAAGTTTAGTTAATCGAATGCTGCATAATCAAGATTCCTCTGTAATAGTGAATGAAATTTCAAAAAAAAGTCCAGGAGAAACTCATCTGGTCTGGCAGCATCTGTGGAGGGAGAAATGGAGTTACCATTCTGAGTCCAGTGTGACATTTCTACTGTTTTTATTTCAGATTTCCAGCATCTACAATATTTTGCTTTTAATGGTCAATGGATGTTTTTCTAACAGTGGAGAAGATCCCCAGTGTTCAGTGTTGGGACTCTTGCTTTTCCTGATTAATGTTAATGATCTAGGTCTTGGGTACAGGGCACTATTTAAACATTTACTGCTGAGCTGGTTCTTAGAAGAAACATGAACCGGCAGAAGGTAGTTCCAAAGGACATACAGCCAGGTGGAACGGATGGCCAAGTGACAGGTGGAACTTGATGCAGTGAAGCGTGCACTGAATCAATTTAATACAAAGGGGAGGGAAAGGTAATACAAAATAAAGAGTTTAATTCTAAAGGGGGGGGTGCAGGCTCAGAGAAAGTAGGATTTTCATGTGCATTACTCATTGAAGGTTGCAGGCGATGTTGACAGAGCACTGATAAAGCATATTTTAATTATTAATAAAGGATGTTCTGTAAAATTGTCGTAAAATACCACTTTGACCTGGGGTACTGCATCCAATTCTGGGCATCACAGTTTGGAAAGGCATTAGGGGAATGGAGAAATAAAATTCAAGAGAATGGATCCAGGGATGAGGATTTTCAGTTTTACAGACAGATTGGAGAAGTTGGAGAATACAAGATAAGAGTAGATTGGATAGATCTGAACAGATAGATTCAAAGAGTCTGTTCCATTTATGGAGGGCTCAAGAAACAGAAGGTGCAGATTTAGGGCAATTGACCAAAGGAGCAATGACCAAGTAAAGAGAAAATGTTTTTATACAGCAAGTGATTAGGGTCTGGAATGTACTGTCTGAGAGTGTGGGGGAGGTAGGTTTGCTCGTAAGGTTAGGATCTGGATTGAAATGTCTGAGAGTGAGCTGTGGTCTCTCAATACACTGACTCTAGTGGGCAGGGATGGAATTTGATGAAGTGATTATTGGATAATTTGCTGAAGGCCTTTAAAATAACAAAAATGGTGGAGTGCCTCTTGGATGGGGGTTGGTATCTGGACAGGGACTGGGTCCAAAACGGAAACATGGAAACTGGTGTTTGTATAATATTACAGATCGACAACCTGGCATTTGTAAATCTTGAATGGCTTGTGTTGGCTGTCATTATCCAAATCCAATATATGGATATGGGTGTGTAAAACACAGTTGTACGTTAGCACAGAATCATCAGATTTGGTTTGGTCTCCAGAGAATATTAAATTTATTCATTTCCACATGGCACCTGTTGTATTCAAATGATGAGAATCCCCGTTAATGATACGATGTTTGCTAGTGAAATGGTTATCCTCCCAAGAAATGTCCTGTCTTTAATGCTGATTAATGCAATCCTTGAGTCCAAATGTAACCACCTACTGTGTGTGATATCACAGAGGAAGAACGTACCATGACTTTGTTGTTATGTTCTGTGATGTTGGTATTGTATGTCCAGGAGACCTCTGTGTAGTCATACCATACTTTCTCCGTGACCTTGTCGTAATTGGTGACAAATTCCTGTGCTTCCTTTTCATCAGTGACTTTGTCTGTAAGAAGCCAAATGAGACTTAAAGGCTTAAAAACACTTGCATTTATGTTGCTCCATTAATGTGATAAAATGTCTCACAGTGCTACAAAAGCGTAGAGTCCCTACAGTGTGGAACGAAGCCATTTGGCCCATCAAGTCCACAACAGCCCCTGAAGACCATCTCATCATATTCTAACATTGACCCTGGATAATCCACCTCGCCTACATGTCCATAAATACTATTGGCAATTGAGCACAGCCAATCCTCCTAACCTGCACATCTTTGGACTGTGGGAGGAAACCAGAGCACCCGGAGGAAATCTAGACAGACGCAGGGACAATATGTAAACTCCAAGAATCGAATCTGGGTCCCTGGTCCAGTGAGGCAGCAGTGCTCACCACTGAGCTACTGTACCACCCAATGTGACCCGGCAAAATTTGACATTGACCTACAGCTATGAGGAGAAATGACCAACTGCTTGGATGAAGAGCTGCCGACCTCCCACCACGGTAACAACTTGAAGAAGATACCTTTCCAAAACTCTAGTTCCTTACAATTGAGGAAGTACAAACCAGTAAAACTAGGGAGGCCTTGCTAAGGCACAATACAAGGCACTAGTCAGAACACAGCTGGTGTGCTGTCAACAGTTTTAAGCCCCTTATCCTTAGAAATACTGGGGGCAGTCTGGAGAAGGTTCACTCAGCTGATACCAGGTTTGGCAAAAGTGAGTACTGCAGATGCTGGAGATCAGAGTTAAAGAGTGTGGTGCTGGAAAAGCGCAGCAGGTCAGGCAGCATCCCAGGAGCAAGAAAATTGATGTTTCGGGCAAAAGCCCTTCATTGGAAAAGGCTTTTGCCCGAAACGTCAATTTTCCTGCTCCTCAGATTCTGTCTGAGCTGGTGTGCTTTTCCAGCACCACACTCTTGGGTGATAACCAAGTTTGGACGGACTGCCTTATTAGATTAGATTACTTACAGTGTGGATACAGGCCCTTCGGCCCAACAAGTCCACACCGACCCACGGAAGCACAACCCACCCATATCCCTACATTTACCCCTAACCTAACGCTACGGGCAATTTAGCATGGCCAATTCATCTGACTTGCACATCTTTGGAGTGTGGGAGGAAACCGGAGCACCCGGAGGAAACCCACGCGGGAATTGAACCTGGGTCTCTGGCGCTGTGAGGTAGCAGTGCTAACCACTGTGCCACCGTGCCGCCCACTAAGAAGTTGAGTACAGAGGACAATGAACAATACAGCGTGCCATCTGATATCTGATATATGATGCCTTTCTAAACTAAAAAGCCCTTGCCTCCATGTGGTCCATATCTCCCGATCCTCTGCCTATCTGTCAGGTTGATTCTGAAACATTGATATTGTATCTGCTTCTACCAGCTCCTCTGGCAGCACATTCCACACACTTACCACCCTCTGTACCAAAATACTTACCTCTCACATCTCCTTTTAAATGTTTCCCCTTCTATCTTAAACCCTCGTGCCCGAGGAATTGATATTTCTCCCCTGGGAAAAAGACTCCAACTAACCATTCTACCCATGTCTCTGATCACTTTGTAAATTGCTGTCAGGTTGCCCCTCAGCCTCTCACATTCAAGTGCAAACGAACCAAGTTTATCCATCTCTTGTCATAGCTAATACCCAACCGAGTAAACCTTTTCTGTGTTCTTTTCAATGTCTTCACATCTTTCTGGTAGTCTGGTGACCAAAATAAAAAAAAAAGAACTGTACACAATATTCCAAATGCAGTCTAACTAAAGTTTTATCCAGCTGCAACATAACTTGTCAATTTTTATACTCTGTGCCCCAGCCAATGAAAAGCAGGCATGCCATACGCCTTCTGACCATCTTATCCACTCACATCACCACTTTCTGGGAACTGTGGACCTGTATACACAGATCCCTCTGTATGTTAATACTTCAAAGGATTCTGCCATTTACATAAGAGATGTGGATCTAAGATGCTACCTAAGACAGAGATGAGGAGGAATTTTCTCTCTCAGAGAGGATGGGGCTCCAATCCACAATTGCTCTCTCCTTTGGATGTAAAAGTCACTATCTCAAAAAGAGAAGGAATTGTTGATAGTTGGATCCTGGCCAATATTTAACCCTCCACCAAAACCACAAGAAAAACAAGTAATCTGCTCATTGCCACATTGCTGTGGGATCTTGCGATGCAGAAATTGGCTGCCACGTTTCTAACATTCCAGAATGACTGCAGTTCATAAATGATTTGTTTGGGAATGGAGCAGACCTGAGGCTGTGAAAGGTGTGAGAGAAACACAATCCCCCTTCTGTTTGTTAAGTCACCTTCCTGGGAAACCAGTCAAGGGGAGAATAGACTGGGCAACATCTCCCCTTGCTGTGAGTATGGAAAGTTTAAAGAAGTTGTTTCATTCATCAGCCGTTTGTTTATAATGAAATGTTTTGAACCATACAGTGTGATTAGGGGGATGATGCCTGGTCATGTGTGTTGGGAGACAGGGACGTGGGAAAACTCCATTCCTGTCCCACGTAATAACCTGGTGGGTGCATCAATGACTCATTACCAAATCCATCAGACTGGATTTCTATTAATTGTTCCAGCACAAGGGCTCAGCAGTTTATCACCCGGGGAAAGTCACTTGGGGAGCATAAAGAACCAGTTTACATTAATATAGTAGCTTCCATGGTTTCACTCTAGACGCAGTGAAGTACTTTGTCAGTGTTGTGACTGTTGTGATGTCGGGATTAGGGTGGGCAATTTGCTTTCAGGTAACGATCACTAAATGCACAGCAAGATCCCACAGTAACGTGACAGTGAGTAGATTACCTGTTCTTTTTGTGGTTTTGGTGGAGAGGTAAATATTGGCCAGGATCCCAGCTTCAAGAACTCCTACTCGTTTTTGGGACAGTGATGCAGGGACTTTTACAACCAAAGGAGAGGTCAATTCAGATTAAATCCATCTGTCCTGCTACTCTTAGGATAAAATTATGATGACAGTGTTGATTAATGATAGTAATTGACCTCTATAACTAAGTCAGGCATGAAGCAAGGAACTCTCCTCTGATGGGAACTATTGATTGCAATACTTCATTTCCTTCCAGGCACAGGTCACTTTACTCATGTATGGGACCTCAGATGTAAAATAATTCCTTTTGAGACTGAGTGCAGAGGTTTCTGAGCACTGACTGAGCAATAGCCGATACAGCGTCAATACGACAGGCCCCAAAGGGAAGGCTGCAAACAGTGAGTCTTCATCTCATCAATTTTTGTCAAACCAAACCTTCCCTATCAAACAGTATGAATAAGAGAGGCTAAGCACAGCCAATCAGTGAGTGACATTTGGCTTAATCAAGCTGATTGGTTGCTGGTTCAGTTGCAGCCCAATGGTTAGCATGGTGCCTTGTTGCACAGGAACCCCGGTTCGGTTCCAGCCTATTGTGACTGTCTATGTGCAGTTTGCGCACTCTCCCTGCGTCTGTGTGGGTTTCCTCCAGGTGCTCTGTTTTCCTTCCACAGTCCAAAGATGTGCTAGGTAGGGTGGACTGGCCATGCCATATGACCACGTAGCATTCAAGAATCTGCAGTCCAAATGTGTTAGCCATGGGATGGGGAGGGTCTGTTTGTAGGGTCAGTGTGGGTTGAATGGCCTCTAACTGCACTGTCAGGATTTTATACCCTCTAACGGTGCATCTTTGGCCTGCACGGTGGCTCAGTGGTTAGCACTGCTGCCTCACAGCGCCAGGGACCTGGGTTCGATCTCTACCTCAGGTGACTGTCTGTGTGGAGTTTGCACATTCTCCCCGTGTCCTCTGGGTTTCCTCCGGGTGCTCCGGTTTCGTCCGACAATCCAAAGATGAGTAGGTGAATTGGCCATGCTAAATTGCCCGTAGTGTTAGGTGCATTTGTCAGGGTTAAATAAAGGGTGGGGGAGTGGGTCTGGGTGGGTTCCTCTTCGGGGGGTCGGTGTGGACTTGTTGGGCCGAAGGGCCTGTTTCCACACTGTAGAGAATCTTATCTAACCTCCCTGCCCATAGCTCACAGTTGCTGTTTGTGGCACTTACCAATGCCACTTGGGTATCCTTCAGGGATTGGAGGGGTCCAGGCAAAATCAGACCAACCCAGTTCTTCCTTGGTTTCATCGTTCTTTTCCTGAAGCCACTTAGTGATGGGTTGGAAATACTCAAGCAAAGCACCTGCGTCCATCTTATTGATGCCTGTCACCTGCTGAAGGATTTCCTGCCAAGGTTTTGAGGAACCAGCACTCAGTGCTTTACTGAAAGAGAAACCACAGGGAAATATTCAAGCTGCATTATACAGAACCTCAGAGACTTGGTTAATGTTCTGGAAGCTGCCTAGATCGTTCATTTCTGGGAAGCATCTTCTCCTAACGGGTCAACAGCTTGAAGAAGATGCATTTCCAAAAATCTAGGCCCATACAGTTGAGGAAGTACAAATCAGCAAAACTCGTGAGTTCTTCATTTCTGAGATAGAGCCTAATGGATTTTCAGGACATCTGAATTTGGATTCTACACGTGCATCCTGGCAAAACGCAAGATGTGGGGGGGGGGGGGGGAGAGGGGTGGTGGGGAAATGGGGGTGTACCATTCCTCCCACCCACTTGGTTAATTCCCAGAGGTCAGTGGGGTTGTAATTAATGGTGGACACTGTGTGGCCAATTGCTAGCTGGACTATCAGCACACCTGGTTGCTAGGTTCCTGTTGCACTGTGTGACTGACTGCACAGAATGACACAGAAATGATTTTATACCATAAAAATAAGTCCAGTCATTCAAAGAACTCAATGGCTCTGGGTCCTGGAATGACCCATGCATGAACGACTCTGTCAAAGGGCTATTAGCTGTCCACCATTTTGACCAAGTGGTGAGGACTATGAGGTAAGAATAACCCAAGGCCCAGACAAGAAGGGGCAATAAAAACGAAAGGGCCTCCTACAGATGGGAGATGATCACCCTGGTTACAAATTTAATAATTTATAACTAGGCCTTCCCATTATTCTCAGGGACAAATAGAGTTAGCCTAAACTTAACAGTAATTTGTGAGTACAGTGAGGTATGAACGTGATGGGCATTGCCACCGGAATCTCCACACCCCAGTGAACATGGTGCTCATTACTCTGTTGGCAATGCCTATTTGTGGTCAACAAATAGTTGCTTGCTGGTGCAGAACTTAAGCATCGCTAAAATGAGTTAAGAAGAGGAGGCTTTTCATCTTGCACCCATTAGGACTAGCATGGGAGAAGCAGACTTGACAAAAGGGAACACCAATTTATGCAGCATGTGAACAGGGTGCTGATTGGTTAGAACATCATTGGCATGGAGATGCAACAAGAACTGTTCACTGCCACTTTTAAAAAGCCTGGATTGTGGAGTGATTGTTCATGGGATGGTTATCTATAGTGACAATATAACAACATAATTGGATTAAATATGAACTGAAGAGGCCAGTGTTTAAAGGTAGCAAGATCTAGACAATATCCAGGTTTGGGATGGTAAATAGACAGTATCCTTTCATTTCACGCACATTCCAGAGAATGACCATTTCCTGTAAGAAACAATCTAACCACCACCATTAATATTCATGGCATTACCATCACTGCATCCCCCACTATCAACATCCTGAGGGTTACCATTGACCGAAACACAACTAGATTAGACATATAAACACAATGGCTACAAGAGCAGGTCAGATACTAGAAATCCTGCAGAAAATAACTCACCTCCTGATTTCACAGAGAATGTCCATCATCTGCAAGTCACAAGTTAGGAATGTGATGAGATAATTTCCACTTACCTGGATGAGTGCAGCTCCCACAACACTCACGGAGCTTGATACCATCTAAGATAAAGCAGCTACTTGATTGGCATCACATCCACAAAAATCCAATCCCTCCAACTATTATTGCTCATTAGCAGCAGTGTGGAACATCCACAAACCTCTGCACTGCAGGAATTCACAAAGACTCTTACAAGAGCACCTTCTGAACCCACAAACACTTCCATCTAGAAGGACAAGTGCAGCAGATACATGGGAACACCACCTCCTGCAAGTTCCCCTCCAAGCCCCTCACCATTCTGACTTGGAAATATATCACGTTCCTTCACTGTTGCTGGGTCAACAGCCTGGAATTCCCTCCTTCAGGGCATTTGGGGCAACCTACACCAAATGGATAACCACAGCTCAAGGAGGTGGCTCACCCCCACTTTCCTGAAGGCAACTAGTGATGGGCAATAAACGATCAATTCACACATCCTGGGAATAAATTTAAAGACCAAAGACCAAATTAAATTTGCTGACCTCAGACCAAACATAACGTGGAGCATGAATTAGGTCAGTGACTGTACTATCAACCTGTTTAATTCCATCTTGCAGAAAAGTGTATTCTGTGTCTCATTTCAGCCCAATCAAAACACAGTGAAATAAACACTGGCAGGACTTTTGGTGCAGTACACCTTCAGAGAAATTCATCAGATAGTTCGGCATTTCTTAAGTTTCCTCTGAGTCTTATTGTTTTGTTGGTGTCATAATTTGGTTGTGCTGTACCTTTATTTCAGGTTGATATCCATAATCCTCTTGTGGTGCAGTGGTAACGTCCCCATCCCTGGGCCCGGAGGCCAGGGTTTAGGTCCCACATGCTCCTGAGATGAGTGATAACATCTCTCAACAGGCTAATTAGAAAAGTAGGTTTGCTTTTATCCAACACAAAATACTCATATCCAGTGGTGGCTTAGTGGTTAGCACTGCTGCCTCACAGAGGCAGGGACCTGGGCTCAATTCCAACCTTGGGTGACAGTCATAGAATCCCTTTGGCCCAACAGGTCCACACCAACCCTCCGAAGAGTAACCTACCCAGATCCGTTCCTCTACATTTAACCCCTGACTAATGCACCTAATCTACACGTCCCTGAACACTATGGACAATTTAGCATGGCCAATTCACCTAACCTGCACATCTTTGGATTGTAGGAGGAAACCCACACAGACATATGGAGAATGTGCAAACTCCACACAGATAGTTGCCCGAAGCTGGAATCAAACCTGGAAGCCTGGTGCTGTGAGGCAGCAGTGCTAACCACCTAGCTGCCCATGTTTGTGTGAAGTTTGCATGTTCTCCCTGTGCCTGCAAGTGTTTCCTGCTGCTGTCCAAAGATGTGCAAGTTAAGTGTGTTAACCATACTAACTTGTTCAGAGATGTGCAGGCTAGATGGGTTAGCCATGGGAAATGCAGGGTTACAGGGGTTGGGTGGGTTGCTCTTTGGAGGGTCGATGTGGGCTGAATGGCCTGCTCCCATGCTTTAGGGGTTCTATGATCCATTTTGCACTCAGCTTGGTGCGAAGTGCACAAATTTATTTCATTCTTTAATGTGACCAGTTTGTGCTGCCACACTGTTATGAGAGATGACTGCACCATTAACAAGACCCATTTGAATCACATCCAGACTGTAATTAAATTTTACCAAGAACAGCAGTTATCTGTTCTCACTGTTTCTCCATGTTAATATTGGCCCAACCAATCAGACTATTATTCTCAAACAGTCTAAAATGGTACCATCTGTCTTTGGCCTGTTTCTTGTGTTCTAACTCCAAGGAGTGCAAATTCAACCTCTTATCTCCTTTTAGTAGTATTTGTGTTTTCTTACTCCTTATTTCCCTTCCTCACTTTTTATTCTTGACAGGGATAATGAATCAAAACCCACCTGAGAATTTTGCCAGCTTCCTGGGACTTGTAGATGTCACATTTATGCAGAGGTCCTGTGTGGCCTGAAGCATTGCAGAGAGCTTTGTGAAACTGAAACTGCAGGATAAAACTCACAAAGTACCTGTAAATAGTGAAAGAAATGTGGTTTCTGAGAAAAAATAGCAACTCGAGGAGGCAATTCAAATATTTGAGACAACCTGCTACTGAATTCAATTATCATTGGTGTTTACTCACTCCATCCCTATCCTTACATTCGCTAACCCAATAAAACTCTGAGTTTGGAATATTTAAGATGATCCTTCAACCACATCCTTGAGATTCTAAATGCCATTCCTGAGCAACTATCTTCACTCCTCTCATTGGCAACTATCTGACACTTCCCCAGACTCTTTACAATGTTGTTGTCAAAGTTGACCCTGGAGGAACTACCAACCATATATCTGCATCAATGTTAAGGCTACTGTTTCCAACTTCTCAAATATCACCTCCTACCTCATTCCCGTTTACCTGGCACACAGTGCTGGATAAGGAAATCATATCATCCAATTTAATATTGGGAAGACTGAAGCCATCAATTTTGAGTCCTTCACCAATTGGGTTCCCTAACCTTTGACCTTCCTTGGCACTGGTTTAAGATTAAAACAGTCTGTTCGAACCTTGGCATCATTTTGGAACGCAGGATGAGAATCTAACATTACATTGGTGCCATCACTAAGACCTCTGCCTCCATTATTGTCATTTATCTTCACCCTGTCTCATCTCCTGTGCTGCTGAAACCCTCACTCATACTCCTGTTACCTCAAGACCTTCACCACCCTCTGCCCTCCCATATTTTCCCCTCCATAGCTTAAACTCATTGAAAACCCTGCAGCTCATGCCTGAATTTCCAAGTCCCATTTTCCGATCATCCTGCTGCTTGCTCCCACTCAATCAAAATGTTCTCCTCCTTCTTTTCAACTTCTCTTCATAGCCTTGTCCTTCCATTTCTCTGTAAACTCCTCCATTTCCACAGTCTGCATTCTTCTGGTCTGACCTCTTGTTCACTGATCACTGTCTGACCTATGGCCAGGGCTTCAAGCTCCGTAATTCTCTCCCTAAAATTGTCCACTTCTCCTCCTTTAAGACACTCATTGAACCCTACCTGTTTGATCGAGGTGATGGTCATTTAGCTGAACATCTCCTTATGTGGCCTAGTCCTGGGGGAGTCCAATGGCAAGAAGCTAACCTTTTTTGTGCTGTTCTCACAAGGTGGGGGTTGCAATGAGAGATATTTGGGGATGTGGGGGTGGATTGTAAGCAAGGGTAGGAGGGTAGCTTTGAGAGGTTACCCTTTGCCTCTGATCCATGTCTTAGATTGCCTCCAGGTTGGGGCATTTGGAGCAGCTCCCCTTAGCCCAGCAGACAGATTGCTCTGGATTAGGACACTAAGCACCCATCTCATCCACCTGGTGATTGGTGAGAGGTGAGGTAAGGTCCTTACATAGCTGTTAATTGACCATTTCAGTTATCTAATTGGTGGCTGCTTGGAGAAATCATCCATGGATCTTCTCACCCAGACGTTAATGAGTGAGGTGTCAGGGAGGGGGTGAGTTTCCCTTGACAGTCGATTCATCTCACTGTTTCCCCTTCTCACCTACTGCTTTCATCACCTTCAATGAAGAAACTATCACACCCTGAGTTTCTGATGTTTTTATCAGCAATGCAATTGAAGGAGCTCTGTCTGAAATTCAATCCTCTCAGATATCTTTACCTGATGTAAGGTGTGTTTGCAGGGATGTGGTACTTGGCACCAGGGTCAAAGTTACTCTCATTTCTTGGAACTGGTGAGCAGATTCCTTGGTACTTTGTCCTGAAAAGCAAAGGAGCAGTCACAAACCAAATCCAGACTCAAACACAAGCTGCCATATTCCCCTCTTGGCATGATCCATTGGATGGTCTGGTGTTGCTTTACCTCAGGTACCACCATTCAAAGTTATAATTTGCTGGTGAAATCTGCCCACTGAACACTCCCCAACGCCATTGATCAATCAGATATCCGAATGGGAGGAAGGAGATTTTTTCCAAGGCCATTTTGAAGAGGTAGTTAATGTCGGCTTCTGTCAAAGAAAATCAAATGATTGGTTGAGTAAATAGAAGTTGAATACAATGTAGAAGCAGAAGTAAGCCCTTCAGCCCATCAAGTCTGCTACACCATTCAAAGAGTTCATGGCTGATCTGGTCATCCTCAACTCCACTTTCCTTCCTTATCCCCACTTCCCTTGATTGCCCTCGTGATTAGAGTTCTGTCTACATCAACCTTGAATATTCTTAACAACAGCCTCAACAGCTCTCTGGAGTAAAACAAAAATCCATAGATTCGCCATCCATTGAAAAAAAAATTCTCATCTCTGTCTTAACTGGGTGACATCTTACCCTGAGATCTGAGTGATCATTTCTGCTTTGTTAAGGCTTTCATCTCCCTTCTCCACAAAGCTTCCCTTCCTTTCCTGGAGGTTCTCTCTTTGGGTTGTAATCTCATGGTCACTCATAGTGCCTCATAAACCTCTCCTGCATTGGGTTCCATTCTATAGAGGGATATTGAGGCTTTAGAGAGGTTTCATTAACAGTAATGCTGTAACCATGATGGTAAGGCCTTAGGTAAATGCAGCCACCTTCTTCCTGCCTTAGTCTCAGGCCTTTCTCGTACTTTATAGTGAAGCAGGAAACACAAATATCAGCAGACAAAGTTACAAACTGAGTTTTATTACATCCTCATAACTGTATCCAGCATACATTAACACTGAGGTATTTAACTATTGCTGGCAGGTAATAGGCAACAGGAGACTTGGAGGAGCACAATTGCTCTCTCCCCTAACTGCTGATAGCCCACCCAGTTATATCCAAATGGTTGGAACTTCCAGTTACCCCGAGGTTAACTTTTACTCATCCAATAAATTATACAAAAGTTACAAGGTAATGCAAATAATTAAGAAAGACATTCTTTCCAACTAAGTTTTTATTGACCATACAGTTCCAACTCTGTGAATATTGGGCAAAAGTCATACCCTGACAGGTTTGATTTGCTTTCTGTAACAGCTCCCCCTCTGATCAACTGATTTCTGAGTTTCTAGTTTTTATCCGAGGGTATTCATTCACTGTTACCACACTATACTCCAGAAAGCCAACTGGTGGGACCTTGAATAACCCACTCTCTTACTATGAGAGAGGTATAGCTTGTGAAGCAATGTAGTATAAATGTTTCTGATGAGAAAATGATGGTACAGATTAGTTAGATGCAGCCTGTTTCTGGTAGTTGTAGCTGTGAATGACAATTTGTGCTGACCCTTTTTTCAGTGGAAGAGTGAAAGGAATATTAACCGCACCTTGCTGCCTCGGTTAACAGTCAGCCATGGATTTGGTAGTGTGGTTTTGGCGTGACCCTTCCCTCTGGTTTTACCGTGAGCAGACAAGTGGACGCTAAATGGTTTGGTTGTGTTCCAATAGTTTGTCAACACTCATTCACTGTGACACCAGGGAGAGTTGAAAAAGGGCAGCCACAAGACTATCTCCCAACAAGAGTCAGTAATTCCCAGGAGAGGGACCAGGAAACTCAGGAAAGAAAGAATCAGGAAACGTTGATTGGCTGACACCAAGTTAGGGCTTCAAAAACCTATTGGCAAGAGGAGGAAGCCTTTCTATTCTATAATGTGGGAGGAGGAGGCCATCTTGAAGCAGCTGCATCATTCTGTAAGATCATGGCTGATCTGATTCACAGTCAGTGACGTAGCTAAATATAGTCGCTGTTGTCATGTTGGACACAGCAAGCTCCAACAGATAACTATGTGATCAAAACTCAATTAGTCCGTCTTCCTAATATTGACTGAGAGATTAATATCCGTCACCTGGGAGAATTCCTTTACTGATTTTAAAAATGCTGGGATGTTTCCCACACACGAGAGATGGCAGGCAGGATCCATTCCCTGAGAGCGTCAGCTCGGACTTTATACCAAAGTCTCTGTGAGGATCTTGACCCAAGAACTGCCTGACTTGGGGAAAGGAGGAGACAGAGTAATTCCAGCACAGTGAGGAGGAAATGTGTGTGCTGGGGATTTGTTGATTTGAAGGAATCAGAGAGGCAAGTTCACAAGGACTACTGCTCACACTAATAAGCAGAACTATCACAGAGCAACCGAGGTGATGAATGTTCATAAAGTTTATCTTGGACTCTTAATTGAAGGAAAATTCAGTTGCCCTTTTACCCTGTGAATTTTCTCAGGTCAAAATGAGGATTATCATCACTGGGGGATGATCCACTGCTTTTGTTGATGTATATTAATAACCTAGACTTAGGTGTGGAGGATTTACTTTTGAAATGTGCAGTTGACAGAAAGCTTAGAAGAATTATGAATTATGACGAGGATAGTGATAATTTTACCAAAGGACATAGCGACAGACTAATTTAATGAGCAGGAAGGTAACACATGGATGTTAGCACTGGGAAGTGAGAAGTGATATAATCCAGTAGGAAGAATGAAGAAAATCCATGTCAAGAACAACGGAATTTGAAGAGGGGTGCAGGAAGAGGAGAGACCACGGGCTCCATGTAAAATCGTCAAAGGTACCAAGGAAGATTAAGGCAGTTGGTAATCAAATATGTGGTATCCTAGGCTTCATAATTAGGGGCATACAGTATGAAAGCAAGGAAGCAATGTTAAATAAAAAGCTGGAAAAACTCAACAGGCCAGTAAACATCTCAATGAGAAAAACAGAGGTAATGTTTCAAAAGATCAGCAAGACAGCCTTTGTGTGGAGCTGCAGGAGATAGGGGACATACTAAATGAATATCGGTGTTTACTGTGGAGAAGAACACGGAAGAAATAGATGTCCATATTACAGAGGAGGAAGTGCTGGATGTCTTGAAATGCATAAAAGTGGATCAATCCCCAAGACCCAATCAGGTGTACCTAGAACTCTGTGAGAAGCCAGGGAAGTGATTGCTGGGCCCCTTGCTGAGATATTTAGATTAGATTACTTGCAGTGTGGAAACAGGCCCTTCAGCCCAACAAGACCATACCGACCCGCCGAAGCGCAACCCATCCATACCCCTACATTTACCCCTTCACCTAACACTACGGGCAATTTAGCATGGCCAATTCACTTAACCTGCACATTTTTGGACTGTGGGAGGAGACCGGAGCATCCGGAGGAAACCCACGCAGACACGGGGAGAATATGCAAACTCCACACAGTTGCCTGAGTCGGGAATTGAACCCGGGTCTCTGGCGCTGTGAGGCAGCAGTGCTAACCACTGTGCCACCGTGCCGCCCACAATTTGTATAATTGATAGTCACAGGTGTGGTACCGGAAGACTGGAGGTTGGCTAACGTGGTGCCACTATTTAAGAAGGGTGGTAAGGACAAGCCAGGGAACTATGGACCAGTGAGCCTGACCTCAGTGGTGGGCAAGTTGTTGGAGAGAATCCTGAGGGACAGAATGTATACGTATTTGGAAAGAGAAGGACTGATTTGGGCAAGGTTAGGGCAAGGTTAGATCTCATGGAATACAGGGAGAACTAGCCATTTGGATACAGAACTGGCTCAAAGGTAGAAGACAGAGGGTGGTGGTGGAGGGTTGTTTTTCAGACTGGAGGCCTGTAACTTTGTGCTGCAGGAGCCAGAAAGTGTTGTCATGGATGTTGTGAAGAAACAAAGGTTTCACCTGAAAGTGGTGTAAGTTATTACATTAAAAATCAGCTGAACGCAGCATAAAGAAAAAAAAAGAAAGAGACAGTATGAAGACCAAAATATGAAGGTAAATAAGGTCGAAGGTTAAGATGGAGGTGTGGGTTATGATCTAAAATTGCTAAACTTAGTATTGAGTGACAAGGTGAGATATACCAAGTTGTTACCAGGATTGTGTTGAGCTTCAGTGGAACTTCCATGGACAGACAGGTCAAAGTGGAAAAGTCAAATGACAAGCAGCTGGAAAATTGGAGCCTAACATGGGAACAGAGTGAAGGTATTCAATAAAATGATCTATCCAGTTTGTGCTTGTTCTCTCTATTTTGGAAAAGACCAGAACATGAGCAGCAAATAAAGTGGATTAAATTGGAAGAGGCACAGGTTAATTGAAGCTTCACTTGGAAGAATTGTTCAGGGCTTTCAACGATGATCAAGGAGGAGGTACAAAGTCAGGATTTACATTTGCTGGGCCTTCTTGGGAAAGTGTTGTAGGAAGAGAGGGGTTTGTTAGCACTGATTAATGAGTGGACCAGGAGGGAAGAGGAATGTGTGCTTGGTAATTATACCATGCTAGAGCTAGTGGAGATAGTGGGAGATGATCCTCTGAATACAGAGGCTGTTGGCTAGATGGTGACAAGGAAAACAGGAATGTTGAGTTGAGACAAGCAGCAATAAATCCAGAATAGGGGCTCAACTGTGCTGAAAAACTGAGACCACTGATGTGGTCCTGTTTATTGATCTGTGTCATCAGCAAATTTGGACCTATTACTTTTTATGCCATTATCCAAATTGTTAACAAGTAATAAAAAGGGTGTCCTTGATGATGAGCTGCTTTCTTGAACTACTGCAGTCCATGTGATGTGGGTAGACCCACAATGCTGTTAGGGAGGGCATTCCAGGATTTAACCCAGCCTCAGCGAAGGAACAGCAATATAGTTCAATATGATGAATGGCTTGGAGGGGAATACCCACTCATAGGTGGTGGAGTTCCAATGTATCTGCTGCCCTTGTTTTTCTAGATGGAAGTGATTGTGAGTTTGAAAGGTGCTGTTTAAGGATCTTTGGTGCATTTCTGCAGTGCATCTTGGAGACAGTATACACTGCTGCTATTGAGTATTGACAATGGAAGGAGTGGATGGTTTTTGTGGATGTGTGGCCAATCAAGTGCGCTGCTTTGCCCTGGATGGTGTAAAGCATCTTGAGTATTGTTGGAGCTGCACTGACCAGGCAAGTGGGGAGTATTCTATAACACTCCTGACTTGTGCCTTGTAGATGGTGTGCAGGATCGGGGAGTCAGGAGGTGAGTTACTTGCTGCAATATTCCTAGTCTCTGGTCTGCTCTTGTAGCCACTGTATTAAATGGTGAGTTCAGTTGAGATCTTGGTCAATAGTGGAACCCAGGATGTTGATGGTGGGGGATTTGGTGATAGTAACGCTATTGAAGAGCAGTGGTTAGATTGTCTCTTATTGGAGATAGTCATTGCCTGGTGTTTGTGTGGCAGGAATGTTCTTTGCTACTTTTCAACCCAAGCCTGGATATTGTACAACTCTTGTATCATTTGTAAATGGACTGATTTGCTGTGGTAAAGGAGAGAGAGATGTAAGTTACGTAGGCAAAGGTTTTGGATTCTAATATTTTTAAGACTCTATATGCATCCTGTACAATGCTGGGTTTAGACACCAAAAGAGCTGTTGACCGAAAGGTAGCAGAATGGGATGAGAGAATTTCTGATTGTAAATATTTCTGTCAGCACTGCTGCCTGACAGTGCCAAGGACCCAGGATCGATTCCAGCCTCAGGCGAC
Organism: Chiloscyllium punctatum; assembly: GCF_047496795.1. NCBI lineage: Eukaryota > Metazoa > Chordata > Chondrichthyes > Orectolobiformes > Hemiscylliidae > Chiloscyllium > Chiloscyllium punctatum. The sequence continues at coordinate 65,401,874 of NC_092780.1, read as the reverse complement.
TGTCTGTGTGGAGTTTGCACATTCTCCCCGTGTCTGCGTGGGTTTCCTCCAGGTGCTCCAGTTTCCTCCCACAGTCCAAAGATGCACAAGTTAGGTGAATTGGCCATGAGAAATTGCCCATAGTGTCCAGGAATGTGCAGGCTAGGTGGATTGACCATGGGAAATGCAAGGTTACAGGGATTGAGCAGGGGAGATGGGTCTGAGTGGATACTCTTTGGAAGATCATTGCAGACTTAGTGGGCTCTTACTATACTGCAGGGATTCTAGTGGTGAGAAGCCATGATGTCAAAGGAAGCAGACAATGCCGACAAAAATTGTAGGGAACAACAAAAATATGGGAAACATGGATATTGAAGTGTGGGAATGCTAACTGTTCTATGCTTGCTGTATAAAGCTTGAAGGAGATCTGTAATTCAGCAGAGCAAGCTTTGACCCTTGTGTTAAATCTTCTGTCCATGTCTGTATCTGAAATAAATAACTATTATCTGTTCTCCTGGAATCTGCTTACTAATTGTCAAGTTGACCCTAACTGTACAAACGTCTTCCACAGTGGGATTCAAACCCATGTCTCCAGAACACTGATCTAGCAGCAACACCACAATGTCACCACCTCCCTTCATTCACCCACCCCTCATCCTCTCAGTCGATAGCCACAGACTCAGAGATGTACAGCACGGAAACAGGCCCTTAAGTCCAACTTGTCCATGCCGACCAGATATCCTAAATTAATCCAATCCCATTTTCCAGCACCTGGCCCATATCCCTCTAAACCCTTCCCACTCATATACCCACCCAGATGCCTTTGAAATGTTGTAATTATACCAGCCTCCACCATTTCCTCTGGCAGCTCATTTCATACACGTACCACCCTCTGTGGGAAAACGTTGCCCCTTAAGACCTTTTAAATCTTTCCCCTCTCACCCTAAACCTATGCCCTCTAGTTCTGGACTCCCCCACCCCAGGGAAAAGATCTTGCCTATTTTTCCTATCCATGCCCGTCACAGTTTTATAAACCTCTCTAAGGTCACCCCTCAGCCTCCAATGTTCCAGCAAAAACAGCCCCAGCCTATTCAACCTCTCCCTGTAGCTCAAACCATCCAACTCTGGCAAAATCCTTGTAAATCTTTTCTGAACCCTTTCAAGTTTCACTGCATCCTTCCAAAAGGAGGGAGACCAGAATGGCACACAATATTCCAAAAGTGGTCTAACCACTTGGGATATGGGCCAAGTGCTGGCAAATGGGATTGGATTAGTTTAGGATATCTGGTCGGCATGGATGAGTTGGACTTAAGGGTCTGTTTCCATGCTGTACATCTCTATGAGTCTATGGCTATCAACTGAGAGGATGAGGGGTGGGTGAATGAAGGGAGGTGGTGATATGTACAGCTGCAACATGACCTCCCAACTCCTATACTTAATGCACTGATCAATAAAAGCAAGCATACCAAACGCCTTCTTCACTATTCTATTCTACCTGCGACTCAACTTTCAAAGAACTATGAACCTGTACTCCAAGGTCTCTTTGTTCAGCAACACTCCCCAGAACATTACCATTAAGTGTATAGGTCCTGCCCTGATTTGCCTTTCCAAAATCCAAAACCTCGCATTTACCTAAACTAAACTCCATCTGCCACTCTTCAGCCCATTGGCCCATTCTGATCTAGGTCTTGTTGTACTCACAGGTAACCTTCTTCGCTGTCCACTACACCTTCAATTTTTGTGTCATCTGCAAACTTTTTAACTATACCTCCTGTGTTCAAATCCAAATGTTTTGTGTAAATGACCCCTAGGTTTCCAGAATGCCCTGTTGGAATCTCTTCTGTTTTCCCCTCTTTGATCCTGGCACAGGAGGTGGGAGTTCTTCACTGGGAGGTGAAAATGGGCTGATACCAAAAATTGAGAGATTGTTCTCCCTGGAGAACAACTGCCCCTTAAGAGTGTAGAGACAGTTATGGATGAAGAGATGAAGGAAAAGTCACCAGGGAAAGCCACTGAACATTTTGTGGAGCGTGAAGAGGGTAATCTGACCAAGTAAGTGGGGGTGTAGGCTACCACAAAGATGGGCCCCAAGTTCCTTGTGCCATTTTTAAGCATTCCTTGTCTATCTTGGAAATTTTTGCAGGCCTTGAACATTTGGCAGTGATGGAACTTGAACATCTTATCAACACTGTCTGATGTCAAACACAGGAATTGTTCAACTAAACACTATAAAAACACTGTTCAACGCTATAAAATATAATCTAAAATGAGATAATGACAAATTAAAACTTCAGGAGATGTTTAACATGAGTTAAAAAGCTCATTGACCAAGCGGAATTACACAAGAGGGTATTAGATACAGCATGGACTTACAATGTGAACGTAAAAATGTTATTGCAAGACAATTCCTTCAGCTGTTTTGAGATCGAACCTTGGTCCTGGCTATCAGTAATTGCATGTTGTACCTTGTGTTTGATAACATTTTCTGTAACCTTGGGGTGTTTTCATTTAGCATTGGTTTGCTTTTCCCCTTTAGGGAATAGCAACATAACAAAAAAAAGCTTGCCTTCATTTAATTGCAAATTCCTGGAGCAGAAAGAACTTGTCTAACTCTCCGTTGACATCCTTTCAGATGGCACATGTCAGATTGAAACAACTGCCCATTTAAAAATGTTCCTCATCTTCCCTCTCTTTCTTTTGCTAAGTGTTTTCAATCTGCATTCTCTGGTCACCAACTCTCCTGTTGATTTATACCCATTCACATATTTAAACATTATTTTACAGGATGTGAGTGTTGTTCGTGAGACCAGCATTTATTGCCCATTCCTAGAGCCCTTTGAAAAGTTTGTGGTGAACGTTGCGTTGAGGTCTCTGCATTCCTTGGGGTGTAAATAGACCCAAAATGCCAGTAAGGATGGAGTTCCTGGATTTTGATCCAGTGACATTGAAGACATCACAACATGTTACCAAGTCTGGCCTTGGAGATAATATGGAGGTGGTGTCGTCCTTATTCTTTTACTGCTCTTATCCTGGGAAAGGTCAAGGGTTTGAAAAGGGTTGTCAAAGGAGCCTTGTTGAGTTACTGCAGTGCATCTTGTAGATGGCACACACACACTACTGCCATTGTACAGTTTTGCTAATGGGGAGGGTGGTGTAGAGCCTGTCAGGAAAACAGACTCTTAGATTGCTTACAGTGTGGAAACAGGCCCTTCGGCCCAACAAGTCCACACCGATCTGCCGAAGCACAACCCACCCATACACCTACACTTACCCCTTCACCTAACACTACTGGCAATTTAGCATGGCCAATTCACCTCACCTGACCTTTACCCTCGATGATGTTCAGCTTCTTGAGTGTTGTTGGAGCTAAACTCATTCAATCAATTAAGACATTGGAGTAGAATTAGGCCATTCGGCTTATCAAATCTAGACTGCCATTTAATCATGGCTAATATCTTTCTCAACCTCATTCTCTGCCTTCTCACCATAGCCCTCAATCCCCTTGTTAATCAAGAACACATCTATCTCTGTGTTAAATACACTCAATGACTTGACCTCCACAGACCTTGGTGACAATGAGTTCCACACATTAACCAATCCTGGCTGAAGAAATTGCCCATCCTCTCAGTTCTTGAAGGTTGTCTCTTTACTCTGGCTGTGCCCTCAGGTTGTCATCTCTCCTACTCATTGCAATGTCTTCTCCATGTCCACTCTATCCAGGCCACTCAGTACTTTGCAAATTTCTCCTCACCCTTCTCAACTCCATTGATTCCAGTCCCCGAATCCTCAACTGTTCCTCATGTGTCAAGCCTTTCATCCCTGAGATTATTGTTGGAATCCTCTGAACCCCCTCCAATGCCAGCACATCCTCCCTTCCTTATATAAGAGGCTCAAAACTGCTCACAACATTCCAAATGCAATCTGACTAAAGCCTTATGCAACCTCAGCAGTACATCTCTGCTCTTATATTCCAGCCCTCTTGAAATGAACGCTAACATTGCATTTGCCTTCCTAACTGCCAAGTGATCTTGCATGTTAACTGTAAGAGACTCCTGAACCAGGATTCCTAAGTCCCTATGTACTTCAGACCTCCAAGTCTTTCCCCATTTAAAAAATAGTCTATGCCTCTAGTCTACCTAGCAACCAGCAAAAATCTCCCACTTTCCCACTTTTTATTGCATTTGCTGCTTCTTTGCACATTCCCTTAGCCTGACCAAGTGCTATCCTTCAGTTACCTGCAAACAGTTCCTCAGTTCCTTCAGTCAGATGGTTATTGAGTCATCTAAATAACTGAGGTCCCAATACTGACCCCTGTGGAAATCCACTAGTCACTGGCTGCTAGCCTGACAAAGATGTTTTTATCCCGCGTCTCTGCTTTCTGCCAGTCAGCCAATCCTCTATCCATGCCAGGATCTTGCCCCTGACGCCACAGGCTTATATAGCAGCATCTTGTTTGACATCTTATCAAAGACCTTCTGGAAATTCAAATAGATCATGTCCACTGGGTCTCCTTTGTCTAACTTTATCATTACCTCCTCAAAGAATTCTAACAAATAGAGAGTATTCCATCATGATCCTAACGTGTGCCTTGTAGATTTGAGAAGGGGGGATTGAGTTACTGGTTTCCTGGCCTTTGACTCATCATATTTTATAGCCACTTGAAAGAGTTATACAGTTATTCTTCCCCTACCATTTCTCAATGTAGCTGGGGACTATTGAAAAGTGAAATGTGCATTTTTTCACTTGAGGATACCATATAAACATAGAGTGTGTCCCTTAAGACATAATGAAGGATCATGTTTATCCATGCATGCTGTTTTAATTCTAAATGTCTTTAGTAACATAATTGGTTCTATCTCCATTAGCCCTGCAAATATTTTCTTTTCAAGTATATAGCCTCTCCCTTCTGAAAAAATCCACTTCCACCCTTAGCCATAGCCTGTTGTGTCCCTTAGCCCTTCCATTCTCAGAGGGTTTCTCTTACCGTGGTCATCCACAGCGTTTTCCAGGAGTCCGATTTCTTTCAAGTGCTTGGGTGTGGATACTGAGAGTGCCAATACATCTCCAACTGCTTCGTGGAAACCGGGATTGGCCCCACTCCTGAAGCTGACTGGTTGATCTTTGTACTGAAGGTAATATTCCACATGACCCATTTCATGATGTACAGTGAAGAGCTGTTCCATCGTCACGGTCGTGCACTGTTTGATTCTGGAGAGCCAGACGGCGACATGGTTAGGGTAATATTTCACAGTAAGGCCTGGCTCTTGACCACCTCCCAGAACAAACCAAATCAACATTACCAACACACATCATACTGCTCTTGAAAAGTTCACTCTGCTTTTCTCTCTCTACAGATGCTGAGTTTCTCTCCTTTTATTTTTATTCCGGAACAAACCAACTGTTGGCACCAAAGCAGCGAATCACCTCCCATTAGTACGAAGACATGCATTTTTGTTTGATAATGGTGTTTCACAACACCCCAAGCACTTTACAACCAACAAGTATTTTTGAACTTAGTTATTGTAACATAAAGAATGTAGGGGGTGAATTTTGACATAGCAAGATCCCGAAACTATAAAGGAAACAAATGCCCACACATTCCATCTTGATGGCATTGCCTGAGGGGTAGATATTAGCGAGGAGACTGGAGAGAACTTTCCATCTCTTTCTTTTTCAAATAGCTAGGAGTATTTGACATTCTCCTGAGAAGGCACCACTTGTTATGGCTGGTTGGTGGGCCTGTGCTTGGGAGAATGCAGTCCTTTAAGTAAGGTGTCAGCCTCCATTATATGATTAACTATCAGCAGTGGAACCTGAATCCATAACATTCAACCTCAGAGGAGAATGAGCTATCGACTTGGCCTCAGATAAAACCACAGAGCTCTATCTAATCACCAGGATGCTTAAAGGCAAACTAGCTGGTCCCTGGACTTCCTTCATCAAACACCCACCATGTTTCTTGTTCTTTTTGATTTTCTTCACATTCTACAAAGCTAAGAACCGACCTGAAATCCTTGCGGTTGTAGAAGTCCCATGCTGATGCATGACAGACAACCTCTCTCCCATCATCAGGTTTCTCCAGCATTGAATAATCCCAGAATTCCGGTGGCATCTTGATGAGTCCAAGGGAAGTGAAGAACTCCTCCGAGACTTTGAACATGTAAGTGGCATTCCAGTTCTGTAAGATATTGTCATGGGGATGTCACACCTCAGGATAACTCCACCACCATACTGCAACCTCTAACCTTCATTGGGCCATCACCCCAATAACCTCTGACCTCAAAGCAAACTGCTTTGGTCTGACCTTTTTTGTATTTCTAGAAGGGAGCACAGAGCTGGGAAATAACTGTTTTGAGAGAAAATGCTTTGGACAGTCAATATTTTATTTTTGGCCTGTGGTGTTAGGGTGGAGATGTTAGTAGGAGTCAGGCGGACCACCTCAGCAAAGATTACAGAGGTAGCCTCAGCCAGCCTTGGGTGGGAGAAAATATAGCAAGCCTTGTTACTGTGGTAATTCACATACAACATAGATACAGTGATAGTTTCCTTTTTGTACATTAAAGATGCTGTAGTGTTAAATGCATCATGTTATGTAACATTAAATATGGTATAGATATAATATTGGATAACATTATCGAAAATGGATCTGATAAGATATTTCTGATGGAGGAATTATGGCACATTTACAAACGATAGAAACTGGATGGAGTGCTTCGACTTTATAGATTCAGGACATTATCATTTTAAAATATATAATAAATACTGGTACAAATTGATTGGTGCAATATTTTGGATTATCACCTGATTATCTATTACAAATAAAGAGATAGTGAATTGGATATCCAACAGTACCAGCTTAACCTATTGTGGTTCTGTTCATGCGTGCAATTCTGGTCTCCTTCCTATCGGTAAGATGTTGTGAAACTTGAAAGGGTTCAGAGAAGATTTACAAGGATGTTTCTAGGGTTAGAGCATTTGAGCTATAGGGAGAGGCTGAACAGGCTGGGGCTGTTTTCCCTGGAGCGTCAGAGGCTGAGGGGTGACCTTATAGAGGTTTACAAAATTATGAGATGCATGGATAGGGTAAATACACAAAGTAATTTCCCTGTTCGGGGAGTCCAGAACTAGGGGGCATAGGTTTAGAGTGAGAGGGGAAAGATATAAAAGAGACCTAAGGGGCAACTTTTTCACACAGAGGGTGGTACGGATATGGAATGAGCTGCCAGAGGCTGGTACAATTGCAACATTTAAGAAGCATTTGGATGGGTATATGAATAGGAAGGGTTTGGAGGGATATGGGCCAGGTGCTGGCAGGTGGGACTAGATTGGGTTGGGATAACTGGCCGGCGTGGACAGGTTGGACGGAAGGGTCTGTTTCCATGCTGTACATCTCTATGACTCTATGACTCAATGAATCTATTTGGCCAGCTATTTATTGTCCCATTAGATTATGCAGGAAAAATGAGTTGGGATCCAGGAATATTGTATGGATATTTTGGTCTTTACCATTACGCATTTGCAGAGATTCAATCACCTGCACTTTCCAGTTTGAGATCCCGATAGGAAAGTCTAATCTGGAAAAAGCAATACCATTGGACTGCAGACCCAGACAGGACAGCTACTCACCTTCTTAACCATTGCATCAGTGACATCTATGTTGCCTTTGCTGGGGAATGGGATCATCAAGTCATAGATGTTGTTCCATTTCTGGGCCCACATATTACCTGAAAGGAGCATGAAGAGCATGAATGGAACTCTCGTTCACAACAATATGAATTTCTATAGCAACTTCAAGAGAATAAAGGAAATATTTCGACAGGTGACCAAAAACATGTCTTAAAGGAAGAAATAATAATCCTGTTGATCGAACTGCATCAGACTAAGGAGCACAGTATAAAAATTAGAGACAGAACTTTCAAATTAGGGCTCACACTGGAGGATTCGAAATGATGTAGTTGCTGAGACATTGGAAGGGCAAGTGAAATTTTCCCAAACTGCCTATATTCTGCCAGGAGTCAAAAAGTCTGGTGCTGGAAAAGCACAGCAGGCCAGGCAGCATCTGAGGAGCAGGAGAATCGACATTTCGGGCATAAACCTGAGGTGGCGCTTATGCCCGTTACGTCAACTCTCCTGCTCTTCAGACGCTGCCTGACCTGCCGTGCTTTTCAGATTAATAAAGTAGATACAAAAGTGTGGCATACGCAGCTTAATATTGAGAAGTCAAATGTTAGCCTCTTTGGTGGGAAAAACAGTAAAATCCCTGAACATTATTAAACAGGAAGAAATGGTTAAAGGTTGGCTTTCACAGAGTTTTGAGTGTACTGCTCACACACAAAACTCTGTCGGAAGATTAGGAAAAAGAAAGATTAAACTGATATGGACAGCACAGTGGTTCAGTGGTTAGCACTGCAGCCTCACAGCTCTGGGGACCTGGTTTCGATTCCACCCTTACAAGGTGGTCTCTGTGGAGTTTGCATGTTCTTCCTGAGTCTGCATGGGTTTCCTCCGGGTGCTCTGGTTTCCTTCCACAGTCCAAAACTGTGCAGGTTAGGTGGATTGCCCATGGGTTATGCAGGTTAGGTGGATTGCCCATGGGTTATGCAGGTTAGGTGGATTGCCCATGGGTTATGCAGGTTAGGTGGATTGCCCATGGGTTATGCAAGGCCACAGGGATCTGATGTGGAGATGCTGGTGCTGGATTGGGGTGGACAAACTCAGAAGTCATACAGCACCGGCTTATAGTCCAACAGGAGGCTTCACCTGACAAAGGGGCAGTGCTCTGAAAGCTTGTGGTTTCAAATAAACTATAACCTGGTGGCGTATGACTTTGTCCACAGATATGGTAAGGGGGTGGGTCTGGGTGGGATGTGGTTTGGAAGACCAGTGTGGAATGTTTGGGCCAAATGGGCCACACTGTGGGGCTTCTGCAATACCCACGGTAGTTTCGAAGAATGAGAGGTGATCTAGAACACATACACCCCTGAAGGTGCTTGACCAGGTGTTCCGAATAGAATGCCTACAGTGAGGAAACAGGCCTTTTGGCCCAACAAGTCCACACCGACCCTCCAAAGAGTAACCCACCCAGACCCATATTTACTCTATATTTACTCTATATTTACCCCTGACTAACGCACCTAACCTACACATCCCTGAACATTTTGGACAATTTAGCATGGCCAATTCACCTAACCTGCATGTCATTGGACTGTGGGAGGAAACTGAAGCACCTGGAGGAAACCCATGCAGACATGGGGAGAATGTGCAAACTCCACACAGACATCCGCCTGACGCTGGAATCGAACCCGGCTTCCTGGTGCTGTGAGGCAGCAGTGCTAACCACTGAGCCACCATGCCGCTCATTGTGAGGGAAGTGAGAGGAATTTCTTGTCTTAGGGAGTCATGAGCCCGGGGAACTCTCTGCCCTGGAACGTGGTGAAGGGAAAGGCAGAGACAAATAAATTCCTGACTAACAAAGGAGTCAAAGATGATTGGGGTTTGATGGGAATGTGGAGTTGCGGTCACCATCAGAATAGTCTGGATCTTACCAAATGGTGGAGCAGGTTTGGGAGGAGTATCATTATCTCGGCTCCAAAATTATATATTCACATTTTAGTAAAAATTACAGGGTTTTTCATTAAATTGAAACAATTCTACGAGCATATCATGGAGTAGCTGCTGAGAGCGCCAAGATGCTCAATAAGTGAGAGATTGATTGATTGTTGGATGTTAAAGGAATGAAAGGTGAATGAAGGTGAGGTGGAAACATAGAGCTGAGGTTAAGGGTCAAGCATGATCCTACTGAAAAGTGGAGTCGGGGCAAGAGGCAATGAACCTGCTCCTGTTTCTTATGCTTTTATGATCATTGTCTTCTAACCAAACAGCAGCACCCCACCCCACATCAATATTCTGAGGTTCCAGATTGTGTCTTAGAGCTCCCTCTGTTTATTAATCCTTCATCTCTGGGAACTTATATACAATTGCAAAGTTTGACCATAAGACAATAAGATATCAGAGCAGAAATTAGGCCATTCAGCCCGTTGAGTCATGGCTGATAAGTTTCTCAACCCCATTCTCTCACTTTCTCCCCATAACCCTTGATCCCCTTGATAAACAAGAACCTATCTATCTCTGTCTTAAATATACTCAATGATCTGGCCTCCACAGCCTTCAGTGGCAATGAATTCCATAGATTCACCACGCTCTGGTTGAAGATGTTTCTCCTTATTTCTGTTCTAAAAGGTCTTCCCTTTACTCTAAGGCTGTGCCCTTAGGTCCTAGTCTCTCCTACCAATGGAATCATCTTCCCAACATCCACACTGTCCAGGCTATTCAGTATTCTGTGTGTTTCAACTAGATTCCCCCCTCCACCCTTCTAACCTCCATTGGGTATAGACCCAGAGTCCTCACACATTCCTCATGTTAAGCTTTTCATTCCTAGGACCATTCTCTTGAACCTCCTCTGAACACAATCCATGGCTAGTACATCCTTCCTGAGAGATGGGGCCCTAAACTATGCACACTACTCCAAATGTGGTCTGACCAGAGCCTTATAGAGCCTCAAAAGTACATCACTACTTTTATAATCAATTCCTCTCAAAATAAATGCCTTCATCGCATTTGCCTTCCTCACTACTGACTCAACCTGCCAGTTTACCTTGAGGGAATCCTGGACTAGAACTCCCAAGTTTCTCTGCACTTCAGACTTCTGAATTTTCCCCCCATTGAGAAAATAGTCCATGCTCCTATTCTTCCGACCAAAGTGCATGACCTCACACTTTCCCAGCTTGTACTCCATCTTCCACTTGGTTGCCCACTCTCCTAACCTGTCCAAATCCTTCTGAAGCCTCCCCGCCTCCTCAATGCTACTTGCCCCTCTACCTACCTTTGTATCTATGATGTGGAGATGCCGGTGTTGGACTGGGATGTACAAAGTTACAAATCACACAACACCAGGTTATAGTCCAACAGGTTTAATTGGAAACACACTAGCTTTCGGAGCATCGCTCCTTCATCAGGACACTCACCTGAAAGCTAGTGTGCTTCCAATTAAACCTGTTGGCCTATAACCTGGTGTTGTGTGATTTGTAACTTTGTATCATATGCAAACTTAGCCAGAATGCTCTCAGTTCATTTATTCAGATCGTTACTGTATAAAGTGACAAGTTGTAACACTGAGCCTTGTGGAACACCACTTGTCACCAGCTGCCATCCTGAGAAGGACCGTTTTATCCCCATTCTCTGCTTTCTGCCAGACAGCCAGGCTTCTGTCCACAGTAACACCTTCCCTCTTACCACCACAAGCCCTTATCTTACTCAGTAGTCTCTTGTGTGGCACCTGTCAAATGCCATCTGGAAGTCCAGGTAGATAACTTCCATTGGCTCTCCTTGGTCGTTCCTTCCGGAAAGAATTCAGGCAGATTTGTCAGGTAAGACTTCTCCTTGATGAAACCATGCTGACTTTGCCCTATTTTACCATACACTTCCAAGTATTCAGAAATCTCATCCTTCACAATGGATTCCAGGATTTTACCCCCCACCAAGGTTAGGCTAATCGGTCTGTAATTTTCCATCTTTTGCCTTAATCCTTTTTTAAACAGGGGGTTATATTAGTGATGTTCCAGCCCCCTGGGACCTTCCCTGACTCCAGCAATTCCTGAAAGATCACCACTAATATCTCCGCTATCTCCCTTAGAGCTCCGGTTTGTAGTCTGTCTAGCCCAGGTGATTTATCCACCTTCAGGCCATTCAGCGTTTTTTTGTACCTTCTCCTTGGCGATGACCCCATACTCAGCTCTGCTCCCTCACTATCTTGAATTTTTGGGATATTACTGTGTCTTCTACCATGAAAATTTACGTGAAGTAATTATTCAGTTCCTCAGCCATTTCCTTGTTCCTCACTACTATCTCTTCAGTGTCGTTTTCCTGCAGCCCAAGGTCCACTTTGGCCTCTCCTTTGTGCTTTATATATTGAAAGAAACTCTTATAATTTTCCTTTGTATTACTGGCTAGCTAGCCCTCGTATTTAATCTTCTCCCTCTTTGTTTATTTTTATTGCCCTCTGTTGGTCTTTGTAAACTTCCCAATCCTCTGGTTTCCTAGAGTGTCCTTCACCACAATATCTACTTTCTTTTTTGCTTTTATGCTCTCCCTGACTTCCCTCGTCAGCCACGGTTGTGTCATCCTCCATGTACCATGCTTCCTTTTCCTTGGGATGAATCTTTGCTGTGTCTCCTGAATTACTCCCAGAAACTGCTGTCATTGCTGTTCCACTGTCTTTCCTGCTAGGCTCCTCTTCCAGGCAATTCTGCCCAGCTCCTCCCTCATGCCTCTGTAGTTGCCTTTATTCAGCTGTAATACCATTACCTCTGATTCTATCTTCTCCCTCTCAAATTGCAGAGTAAATTCAATCATGTTATGATCTCTGCCTCCTAAGGGTTCCTTCACCTTAAACCCCCCTATCAAGTCTGCTTCATTGCACGACATTAAGTCCAGTGTTGCCTGGTCCCTCATGGGCTTCACCATAAGCTGCTTCAAAAACCCATCTTGGATACATTCCACAAATTGCTTAAACTTCAGATCAACTAGCTAATTTGTAGCTAATACACCAGTTATGTAAAATATTTAAATCTGCTATCAATTACCCAATAGATGTGCAGGTATCGGTCCTTTCAGATTGATGTATTTGGGTCCGTATATCTGATATAACTTCCTCCTCACAAAGGCATGAAGGTTATTGTAAAGTGGTTTGACTTGGTCATAGATCTTCTCAAGATCCTCTTTAAATGTTGGTGACTCATACCACGATCTCCAGTATGCTCCTGTGTCACTAAAACCTGCAAATAAAGCCAATTGACTGTCACTAGGAAGCTGAAGATGGTTTCATATTAAAAGAATACTTTACATTTATTCAGTTCCATTCACTTACTTTAAACATTCCGAGATGTTTCAAGGGATAGTCATTATGTTGCCAATGAGCAACATGAGGAGGTTATAATGCAGGGAAGCAAAAGCTTAGACAGAAAAGTTAGTGCTAATAGAGTCTTCTTAAAGGAGGACAGGGAGAGAGGTGAAAACTTTTAAGATGGGATTCCAGAGCCTGTTCAAGAAGCAGCTTGATTTAGATTAGTGTTGAACCTGTTTATCATTTTTAATAACTGGACCGACCCTGAGTTTGCCCAGAATTATTGGTGCCTCTGTCGCAGCGAATATAGTTGAAAACAAAACATGATTCCAAGTTCTGTCCCTGAACCTGGCATTTTTCATTCTCATGGGGGTGGAATTGGAGGCCATCATTGTTCATGGTTCTTGGACATATAAATGACTTGATGGACGGTTGACCATATAAATGACTTGGCGCCTCCACTGAAATGGGATTTTGAGAGCCCCTGGTATCTGGATTTTGGAGATTAGATCAGATTAGAGTTGGTTTGTTCCTAGTGTATTTTTACTTTAGGTGGGGAGGGAACCTCTTTGGAGAGCTGAGGTACATGCCCCTGTGGATATAATCTGAGGATATTTTTGGGACAGGGTCAGAAATTGTTTTTGGGGAGGTGAGTAAGGTCTCCTTTAAAGGAAGGGTTCAGGTGCCCTTTGGGACTGCTAACTGTGCAGTGGGCTATGTATCAAAGGTGCCATATACCCTTTGGAACTGTCCACGTCGCCAATACCTCTCAAACCTGCCAACAAATGTTGACTGTCAAAAAGTGTCGATAAATGTCAAGCAGCATCAAAATGCGTATTGATGAATGACAGTGGTCTTTCAATATAGAGCTTTCTGCAAATTAGGAATTTAAATAATAGAATTTTTTTTATCTCCTATCAGTAGTTGTGAATGCTGAATGAGTTGGCATAGTAGGTGATGAGTAGAACCTCCTCCCATTGGCTGAGTAGCCTGTCAAAGTGGACCCATCCTCTTGGAAAGGGTGATGAGTAGAAGTAGGCACTAAGTTGGCATTGGGATGTGGGGTCCATGAGGGGTAGGTAGAGGAGATTAGGTTGCATGCATTAGCAGGAGTGGGGCATGGGCAGTGTGTGAGGCTGAGGAGAATGGAAGGAATCTAAGAGTTGAGGGCTAGAGGAAAGTTTCATATTAGTCACCTTTGAGAGAAGGAAGGGCCTCCTTTGGGATACCTCAGGTGGAGTAAGTGTCTCCTTTCAAATTAAATAAAGGGGTGCTTGTGTCTGAAGAGTACACAGAGTCATTAGGATTGGCAAAATTGGAACTGTCCAAATACATGGCAGGAGTAAAAAGTCAATGCTGGCCATTTCAGAGTCTCAGCTCCCATTCTAGGATTTGTGTTGCAAGATAAACTTCATTTGGTAATTTTCACAAAGTTGTGCCTTTTGATGAACACATCTAACTGTTTATTGAATGGAAATAATCTTTGAGGTGAAAGGTGAATAAAATTTTTTTATAAGTCATTGCATACTGAGTGAAATGTTTGTTTTGGTAAGGGTTTGTTTGAAGCAATTTCAAAGTATTGGATCTTTCAAAATAAAATGAACGCTTTTTCAAAATAGAGACATCATCATCAGACTTACCCTTTTGTTTTATGTCAGGAAGCCCCCTGAGTTATGTCCATGCTGGATTATAGGTGACTTGGCATGGAAGGGAGAAGGAAAGTGTAGTCAGGAGGGTGTAAGAGTTGGCACTGAGTTGACATGGAGGTTTCAAAGAGTGATGGAGATGATTGGAGGCATTTGGGTATGAGGCCATGAGAGATGGCTAGGTTGGAATGGGGCTACAGGCACCGTGGAGAGGCCATGGAGGATGGGTCCACTTTGACAGGCTACTCAGCCAATGGGAGGAGGTCTACTCATCACCTACCATACCAACTCATTCAGCATTCACAACTACTGATAGGAGAGAAAAAAAATACTTTTATTACTTAAATTTCTATTTTGCAGAAAACACTATATTGAAAGACCACTGTCATTCATCAATGCACATTTTGATGCTGCTTGACATTTATTGACACTTTTTGACAGTCAATATTTGTTGGCAGGTTTGAGAGGTCTTGACGATGTGGACAGTTCCAAAGGGTATATGGCACCTTTGACACATAGTCCTCCCTCTCATGACCCCGTCCCCTCTTCACAACAGTAGGAGAACAACATAATATTTAGGCAAGAATGACATATGCTACAGTGAGTCAGTTAAAACAAGCTTACTGCTTTTAACAAGGAATTACCTCATTACTTTTACTGTGACAAAACTACAGTGGGGTTTTTTCTGCCGGTTCCTCAGAGTCTGTCACCTTAACCTGACTGTTAGGTGAGATCCGCATCGTTTGGGTAAAGTCACTTACCATCCAGTTGTGAAGCTTTGTTACTCATTTTCACAAATTCTGTGTACTTGTCCCTTAGTGGATTTCCTGCAGAATTGTGCCAACCCTCCCATGCATACAGCAGCTTTTTGTAACTCCGAGATTTTGCCAATAGGTTCACGAGATCTGGAACACCACAAAAAATGCAGTTAGAGCATCCACAGGATGTCAGAAGAAAGAGACCTACATGAAAGTCACAATCTTTACATTGGACAAAGAAACACACCCTCATTCAGGCAACCAGAGTCCCTTCACATACTGCCAGGGCAAGTACAGCATAGAGTGTGTTGCTGGAAAAGCACAGCAGGTCAGGCAGCATCCAAGGAGCAGGAGAATCGACATTCCAGGCATAAGCCTCATTCCTGATGAAGAGCTTATTCCTGAAACGTCGACTCTCCTGCTCCTCGGACGCTGCCTGACCTGTTGTTCTTTTCCAGCACCACTCTCTCGACTCGGGTGTCCAGCATCAGTGGTCCTCACTTCCTCAAGTACAGCACAGCCTAGATGGAGTATAAAGATCCCCATTCGATGACCTGTCAAACACTCCTTAGGGCAGGTACAGCACATCATTTTTCTTTGAATTGTTTTTATTCATTCTTGAGGTATCTGGGAGTGACTGGGTCATTGTTTATTACTTATCCCTCAGTGGCCTTTAGAAGGTGATGGTGAGCTGCCTTCTTGAACCGCTGAGTCAGTATGATATAGGCACATCACAGTGCTGAGAGGGAGGGAGGTCCAGTAGGTTTGAACCACAGTGAGGGTGAAGAAACAGTGATATATTTCCAAGTCGGGATAGTGAATGACATGGAGGGGAACTTGCAGGTAGTGGCTTTCCCATGAATGTGCTGTCCCTGTTCCTCTAGATGGTAGTGTTCATGGGTTTGGCATGTGCTATCTAAGGAGTTTTGGGGAATTTCTGCAGTGCCTGTTATAGATGATACGCACCTCCGCTACTGACTGTTGTGGTGGAGGGAGTGAATGTGATACTAATCTGTTTTGTCCTGGATGGTGTCAAGCTTCTTAAGTGGAACTGTACCCATCCAGGCAAGTGGGGAGTACTCCATTACACTCCGAGCTTGTGCCTTGTAGATGGTGGACAGGGTTTGGGGAGGCAGGAGATGAGTCACTTTGCCACAATATTTGTAGCTTCTGACCTGCCCTTGCAGCCACTGTGTTTATGTGGTTAGTCCGGTTGAGTTTCTGGTCAGTGGTAACCCCAGGGATGTTGATTGTAGGGGATTCAGTGATGGCAATGCCATTGCAAGTTAAGGGGCAGTGGTTAAATTAGTCTCTTTTTGGTGATGGTCACTGCCTGGCATTTGTGTGGTGGGAACGTTGCATGTCACCTTTCAGCCTGAGCTTGGATATTGTTGCATTTTGACACGGATTACTTCACAAGCTGAGAAGTCACGACTGGTGCTGAACACGGTACAATCACCAGTGAATATCCCAATCTGACCTTGTGATGGAGGGAAGGTCAATGATGAAGCAGCTGAAGATGGTTGGACCTTGGACACTACCCTGAGGAACTCCTGCAGAGATGTTTTGGAGCTGAAATGACTGACCTCCAACAACCACAACCATCTTCGTTTGTGCCAGGTTTGATTTCAATCATGGGAGAATTTTCCCTGATTCCCATCGTCTCGAGTCTGGTGAGGGCTCCTGATAGTGCACTTGATCATTTCAGAGGGTAGGTAAGATTAACACACATTGCTGTGACTCTGGAGTCACATGGCCAGAGCAGATAAGATTGGCAGTTTCCTTCCCTACATGACATTAGTGAATCAGATGGGTTTTTGTGACAATGATTTCTGGATCACTGTTAAACATTTCTAATTCTAGATTTTATTGAATTCAAATCAATTCATTGGGATTTAAACTTAGAAAGTACCTGAGTCTCTGGGTTACTAGTCCTCTTGCTATACTAGTACTCTATCATGCTCTTCTCTCAGTGTTAGAGTAGTATCTCTCTACACTGTTCCCTAAAGATCCCCCTACTCTTTTGAACTGAAGGAATAGATCCCTCTCCACTGCCCTCATGAAACAATCCCAAGACAGGGGCAGCATGGGGTTAAATACAGAGTAAAGCTTCCTCTACACCGCCCCTATCAAACACCCACAGGACAGGGAGACCACGGGGTTAGATACAGAATAACGTTCCCTTTACACTATCCCCATCAAATGCTCTCAGGACAGCGATAGCACAGGGTTAGGTATAGAGTCAATCTCCCTTTACACTGTGCCCATTAAACACTCTGAGGACAAGGACAGCACAAGGTTAGATGTATAGTAAAGGTCTATCTCTTGACTCCACAACAAACCATCTTTTTAAAACCTTCTCCCCATTTCCTTGACTCCAACAATAAATGCAGGGAGTTCATGTGGGTGGCATGGTGGCTCAGTGGTTAGCACTGCTGCCTCACAGCACCAGGGACTCAGATTCGATTCCAGCCTCAGGCGACTGTCTGTGTGGGATTTGCACATTGTCCCCATGTCTGTGTGGGTTTCCTCTGGGTGCTCCAGTTTCCTCCCACAGTCCAAAGATGTGGAGGTTAGGCGGATTGGCTGTGCTAAATTGCCCGTAGTGTTCAGGTTATGTGCATTACTCAGGAGTAAATGTCAAGGAAAGGGTCTGGGTTACTCTTCAGAGGGTCGGTGTGGACTTGTTGGGTCGAATGGCCTGTTTTCACACTGTAGGGATTCTATGATTCCATAAAGCTGCCTCTACACTGCCCCCATCAATTACATCCAACACAGTGACAGCACAGGGTTAGGTACAGAGTAAAGGTCCATTTGCATGGTTCCTATTAAACACTCCTGGGGCAGGGACTGCACGGGGTTGTATACAGAGTAAAGGTCCATCTACATGGTCCCTATCAAACACTCCTGGGGCAGGGACTGCATGAGCTAGATGTAGAGTTCTCTGAATTCTGCCCCATTAGCATATCTTTGTCCCAACGACAGTGAGGCAATCCTCCCAGTTCTGATAACAATTATTTTGCTGATGCCTCCTCTACTGTTCAATTGACAGGAGCTTATGGAATTGAGTGTTTTCCAAATCCACAGATTCAGAGCAGGCAGCAGGATTGCCTGGGCGTGGAGAGAGGAACGGAGGAGTGATGGAGGAAAATGTGAGCTTCCATTCTGTGGAGCCTTTTGAAATATGTGAAAGGGGTGGCAATGGGATCCAGAGGAGTGAGGCCGAAACACTGGAATGATGGAGTATCGGAAACTAAGGCTTGGGAACGATCACTTAGATGGGGCAGGGGGAGAAAAAAAAGCAAAGTCATTCAGCAGTTTTACATTTGGAGGTTGGTCAGCTTTCTCTTTCATTCCCATGGTTTCAGTATACAGCTGTCTCCCCCTGGTCTGGATGCCTCCAGATGATGTGAATCTGCTGCGATCAATAACTTCAACCAGAACGCTTCCCCTTCCCGGAGTACCAACTCACTGCCCCTGGGTGAAATATCCTGGTTAATGGTCAGCTAGTTAACATCAGGCTGTCTTTACCATCTTGATGGTGTGTTTGAAATGACGTCAACCTCACTTGATAGCCAATGCCATGTGACAATGTTCAGTTTGCTTTTGTTTCAACTGTGAGAGGGGAGAGATTCAAAATGGACCTAAGGGGCAACTTTTTCACACAGAGGGTGGTGCGTGTATGGAACGAGCTGCCAGAGGAAGTGGTGGAGGTTGGTACAATTACAGCATTTAAAAGGCATCTGTGTGGGTGTATGAATAGGAAGGGTTTAGAGGGATATAGGCCAAATGCTGGCAAATGGGACTAGATTAATTTTGCATATCTGATCGGCATGGATGAGTTGGACCGAATGGTCTGTTTCTGTGCTGCGTGACTCTATGACTCTACACCTCTTGGAATATTAGAGGATGGAGGAGCATCGCTGAACAGTTGTGCCAATGATTTATGGGGTCATTACAACAATGAAGGAGGCTATTGGCCTTTGGAAGAATGAGGGATTTTAGCCTCAATGTAACCTGGTGGGAGTGCTCTCCTTGGAGTAAAGGAGATTGTATGGAGATTAAGCAGCAATTGGGCAAGTTTATGACAGGTGCAGATAAAGTAGACAGGGAATAACTGTTCACATTAACTCATGATCAGGGAACACAGGCTTAAAGATTTAAACTGGGGATACAGGGGTTGTGAAAAATAATCCTTCCACGCACTGATTGGTGAGCTGCAACTCCCTGTCACCCAGGGTGGTGGAAGCAGAAATGATCAATTATTTCATTAAGAAATTACACAGACATTTCAAGGAAATTAACTGAGATGACTACAGAAACTAAGTATGTAAATGAGACTGACTGGACCATTTATTCTGCTTTCTGTCTGTTAGCCATTTCTCAATCCACATTAATAGCTTTCCACTAATCAACTGTGCTTTAATTTTATTTACCAGTTTCCTGTTTGGGAGCTTATCAAAAGCGTTCTGGAATTTGAAAGACACCATATCCATTCATACTCCTTTCTTAATGCTACATCTAACCTCCTTAAAAAAAAACCCAAATCTGAATGAACTGGCCAAACCACAGCAGCAACAGCAGCAGAACATAGCAGCTCTGATTCCTTCAAGCTCCAAGAATTGGAGAACAAGGAAAAGGAATAGGTTATTCAGCCCATCAATCCTGCCTCATCATTCAAGATCATCTGTCACCAGGTTATAACCCAACAGGTTTATTTGGAATTATCAGCTTTCAGAACTTCCAAATAAACCTGTTGGACTATAACCTGGTGTTGTGTGATTTTTAACTTGGTCCATCCCAGTCCAACGCTGGCACCCCCACATCATTCCCGATCATGGCTGAGCATCACTTTTCTCAATGCCAGTTGCCTTCATATATCTCTACTTCACTTTTCGAATTAGAATTAGAATCTGTACAGTATGGAAACAGGCTCTTCGGCCCAACAAGTCCACACAGACCCTTCAAATGGTGACCCACCCAGACCCATTCCCCTTCCCTATATTTTACCCCAACTAATAACCTACATTATGGGCAATTCAGCATGGCCAATTCACCTAACCTGCACATCTTTGGACTGTGGGAGGAAACCAGAGCACCCAGAGGAAACCCACACAGACACGGGGAGAACGTGCAAACTCCACACAGACAGTCACCTGACGCTGGAATCAAACCCGGCTCCCTGGTGCTGTGAGGCAGCAGTGCTAACCACTGAGCCACCCTTGCCACCCTATGCCACTTGATGTCATCAGACTTCAGAAATCTATTGATTTATATCGAGAACCTGTTTGATGATTGAGTTTCCACAGACTTCTGGAGTAGAGAATTACTGGAGATTCACTGCCGTTCTGAGTGAAGAAATTCCTCCTCATCTCTTTATCCCATCCGCCTATCTCTTTAATCTCCTGGTTTAACTGTCAGCAGCCACAGGAAACACCTTAACCTCATCTATCCTGTTACATCTTGTTCGAATTTGGTAAGTTTCAATGGGATTACCTTTCAATCTTTGAACTTCTAAAGAATCCACCCCCAGTTTCCTCAATCTTCCCTCATAATGTCATTCCTTGGATTAATCTGCTGAACTACTATTGCGTTCCCTCAACGATAGGTAAAGCCCTTCTTAGATAAGGAGATCAAAACTGCATACAATGCCCCAGGCTATGTCTAATCAGAGCTGCACACAACTGCAGCTTCACCCTGTCATCAAGTCCCCTTGCAATGAACGCCAACATTATGTTCGCCTTCCTGAAGCTTGCTGCACATTCATGTTAATCTTTGGTGACTCATCAACAAGGACATCCAGATCCAGATTGGACACCTGCACTTTCCCAACCTGTCACCATGTAAAACATATTCTGAATTCTGTTCTTTCTGCTACAATGCATCACTTCACACTTATTTCCATTCTGTCCTACTCACTATGTCAGTCCTGTCTGGGTCTTCTTGGAGGTTGTTTGCATTGTCTTAGGAACAATGGAGACTGCCCACTCTTCAACAGAACGGCCATTTACTCCATCAAGTGAATGTGATCCAATCATTGAGAAAGATTGTGAAGAGCTGTGAGCCTAGTTCTCACCCTTCTGGTATCTCACTGTTCACAATTTACCTTCCTGAGAATGATCCATTTATTCCTACTCTCTGTTTTCTGTTTGTTAATCATTTCTCAATCTGTACTAATACCTTTCCACTAATCCCATACATTTTAATTTTATTTACGAGCTTCCTGTCTGGGACCTTTTCAAAAATGTTCTTAAATTCTAAATACACCACGTCCATTTATACTCATTTATTAATGCTGCAAATAATATTCTCAAAACCTCAAAATCTTTATAACAGCTACCCTGTTATAGGAAGGATATTATTAAGCTGGAGAGGATCAGAAGACATTTAGCAGGATGTTGTCCAGAATGCAGTGAGTGAGTTTTAGGGAGAGGCTGGATGGGCTGGGACTTTCTTCACTGGAACATAGGAGGCTGAGGGGTGACTTTATAAACAGGCGTCATTTCCCTAGGGTGGGGGATTTCACGACTCGGGGCCATACTTTTCAGGTGAGAGGAGAAGGATTTTTAAAAAAGACATAAGGAGCAGTGTTTGGAATGAACTTTCAGAGGCAGTGGGGGACAGAGGTACAGTTACAATGTTTAAAAGACTATTAGATAAGTACACACATAGGAAATATTTGGAGGGATATGGGCCAGGTGGTACTCATTCAGTTTAGGATTATGTTCCCATGCTCTATGACTCCATAACAGATGATTTTTTTTGTCATAAATCCATATTAACACTCCCAGTTTTATCATTCTCTTCAAATATCCAGTTCTCATATCCTTTATGATAAATGCTAACATTTTTCTTATTATTAAAATCCAACAAACAGGTCTGTACTTGTCCATTTTCTTCCTTCCTTCCTAAGCTTTGGAGTTACAATTGCTGTTTTCCACTTTACAGAAACCTTTCTAGGATCTATAGAATTTTGAACGATAGCCAGCAATGCTACCATTATCTCTCCATTATCCTTCAACACTCAGGGATAAGTCACATCTGGTCCAAAGGATTTATCAACTGTCAATCCCCCTGTTAAACTTTCAAGTCATCTTCTTTTTACCACTTGTGTAATCCTAAAGTTTTGTCATTCCATGTTGTACAGATCCCTTGGTCTCCTAGTAATTCCTGACATTTTCCTTTGTTTATTTTTCTGTCATTTCCCTGCTCTCCATTATAAGTGTAGCAATCTGATGCTCGTGTCGAGATAAACTGAGCAACTTATCCTGTAATAGACGTCTCCAAAATGAAAGACCATGCTTAATTTAGTACTGCTTGGCATCGGCTGATATGGACTTATGTTATGGACACTCAACAATGCACACTATAAGTGGAACATTCCACTCAATACCCCTTTCGTAGTTTCTTATCCTCGCAAGTATCACTCCCCTATCCATTTTGTCCCTCGCTTCTGAACTGGATGATGACCTGTTCTATCTGCCTACTGCCTGCCTTCCATCTCAGTATGCCACACGCAACAAGATTCACCAGCAGACATCCTTTGGATCAAGGATTGTAATGCTGGAGGACTCAGCCCGCATCTCACAAACCTTACTGAAATTTCATTCCCAACATGTATTCCAACAGATTGGCACCCTTGACCTATAATATTTCAAAATTGAAAGTACAGAAAATGAGACAGATGACATAGAATTCGAGGTGAGTACATTAGTCTGCTCCCAAGGTGTGTAGGAGGATACTCACATCAGGCTGCTCACTATTCCTTCTCACATTGTAGCCATTCACTTCATGCCCCACACGACTTACCAGGTTCGAGAGACCAGCAGTTGCTCTGCTGATTTGGTGGACACACCTTAGCAGTGGAATAAATGTTGTCCATTTCACTCAGGATGGTGTTGTACTGAAAAGAAAGATATGTTGGTCAACATTTTTCACTTCGAAGGGAAGGGCTATGAATCACCTGCAGGAGGCAGCGTGGAACCACAAACATAAATGTTCCCAGGTCATTATGGAGAAGAAACAAATACAGAGATCTGTGTCCACCAGCTTCTGTGCTGCCATGGCCTATAGGAGCTCTCACATTTGGTGGGTTTGTTTCTGAATGCATCTTCATTCATTTTCCTCAGATAATGCTGGACAAACTCCAATGACTCAAACTTTCTTGTTGAAGTTTCCATTATAAATCAGTATAACTCTTTCATTTGGGTCAGAAAGGTTCAAGACCCACTTCATCATGTAAACTGGGTTATCCTTCCAGTGCAGTACTAAGGGAGTGCTGCACTGCTGAAGGGGCAATGCTTTTGATGAGATACTTCACTGTAATCCCAACAACTCCTTACACCAAAGTCAAAGATCCCAAGGCATTGGTTGAAGAAAGACAAGGATGTTTCCTTGAGTCCCAGCCAATATTCCTCCCTTAAACTGATTCCACTAAAAAAAAACATTTAATTCTCTGTCATTGGCAACACTGGTTTTGATAAACTGCTGTATTTGCTTCTTTAACTTCAATGATACTTGAAAAGTAATCAACTATGAATTGTTTGGGGATATTGCACAGATAGAAAAGTACTTGGCATTCTGGTTGGACCTCATTACCAGGATTGAGAGTGTGGAGTTGGAAAAGCACAGCAGGTCAGCAGCATCCAAGGAGCAGGAGAATCGACGATTTGGGTAAAAGCCCTTCATCAGGAAAGACCCACCATTTCCTGAAATGTCAATTTTCCTGCTCCTCGGATGCTGCCTGACCTGCTGTGCTTTTCCAACACTGAACTTTTGACTCTAATCTCCAGCATCTGCAGTGCTCACTTTCACCACTTACCAGGATACAGAGCCACAGATATACGTCATTTTGATCTGATTGGTATTTATAGCTGCCAATAGCATCCTTGTAAACCCAATCTGCGCTCTCTCTAGTGTCTTGCTTCAGTACTACTGAGTGTAGTCTTATTTAGGTTCAATGCAGATTTAGTCAACCTATTTTTCAAAAGGCTCCCTTTAAGAATAAAGCCAAGTGCTTGGTCTACTGTTGTTATGACCGTGCTGCGTTCTGTGCAACCTTATGTGCAGTTGCACTACACATTACTTTGTTCTACTGTCTCACTTGGGCTTGCACCTTTCAGGTAATAAGTGACTTCCTGACTCTTCAAACTAAAATGTACTAACTCACATTTACCTGTGTTGAACTTCAATTATTTGCCCATTCTGCAAGTTAATTAATGACCTATAAATCTCTCACTATGAAAGATTAGGCCCAATAACCACAATCCTCTGTGTCCCAGAAACCAGTTTATCTAACATCTGGCAGTAATGTGGAGAGTGCACGTGCCCCAAGACCTGGGTCTGTTCCTGGGCTAGGACCAAGTTTACCTTCAGTTCGGGCAGTTGAATGTCTAGGAGATTAACAGCTAATTTGGGAGACAATTAATGAAGGATGACATCTCCTTTCTGCCTTGTAATTGAATCACTCAGTGAAGACATTAGGAATCAACTTTGTTCATAATTTTTTTGCAGAGTCGCTGGCTTGACATTGAAAATGAATCTTTAGCATGGATATTGCTCACTCGGTGTGTTGCTAAATCTCTCAGTAAAGGCACTGGGTACTCATTGTGCTATTAAACCTCTCAGAAGTCCCTTAGAAGTTTATATAATTTGATAATTATCTTTCTTTCTTCTGACCTTCAATGAGAATAGGTTCAGACTTTCCTCATATGACAAGCCCCTCATTTTAGTGAATCTTTCCTGAATGTTTCTAATGCAAATGCATCCTTCCTTAACTAAGGGCCCAAACTGTGCACAACAGTCTGTTTGTGAGCTCTCCAGCTGGAGCAAGACAGGACACAGCCTGTTATTAATTTCTCAGCACTGAGATGACAGTGAGTGTTACTAAATCTTTCTGGACTCCTACTATGCTATAAGAATTGAAGAAATAAGAACAAGAGAACACCATTAAACCTATTAAACATACTCCATCATTGGTTGATCTGCTCTTTCCCTTGGACATAAACATTGACACTGTATTGTTCAAAACTCTGCCATTCTAAATCTTGAATATGGTCAGTGACCCAGAGCAATTAATTCCACATGAATTCTCCCAAAAGCTCTTCCCCACAACTGTCCAAGGTGTAACAACTGCCCACTTCCCTCCTCCCTCCTCAGTATCCAATGGTCCAAACACAGCTTCCAGGTGAAGCAGCGCTTTGCCTTCACTTCACCCAATCTCATCTACTGTATCCGCTGCTCACAATGTGGGCCCCTCTACATTCAGGAAATGAAGCATAGGCTGGGTGTCCGTTTTGCAAAACATCTACCTTCTTCCCGTAAAAAGGTTTCCGGTTGCCTGGCACTTTAACCCCCCTCCCCCCCCCCCACCCTGTTCCCTGGCCATTACCTCAGTCTCAGGCTTGCTGCAATGCTCTAACAAAGCTCAGTGCAAGCTGAAAGAACAGCACCTCATTTTTCATTTGGAGATCCTGCAACCCTCTGGACTCAATATTGATTTCAAACATTTGAGGGCCTGGATTCTGCCATGTCCTAGCCCCTACCCAGGCCTTGTTACCACACTGCCTGCCAATAGACACTACCTATTTTTGGCCACTAACAGCCTCCATTCACAACTATTCAATCTTCCAGTTGGATTGGTATCTACTCCTTTGACTGTCCAACTGTTCCCTCTCTTTGGGCTTTATCCCGACCTATCATTTACTCCTTACCCCTCCCCCCCACCTTACCTTCTGCATATAGACTGACATTTTTCCAGCTATCATTAGTTCTGAGGAAGGGTCATTGGACCTGAAACATTAATTCTGATTTGTCTTCACACATGCTGCCAGACCTGCTGAGCTTTTCCAGCAATTTCTGTTTGTATTCGCCATGAATTCCAAAGAGTCACACTCTCTGAGAGAATAAATTCTTGTTCATCTCCATCGTAAAGCAAGCGTACCCCTTGTTTTAAAGCTGGGTCCTCTCATTCTACATTTCTCTGTCAGAGGGAACACCTACGACCCTGATAAACCCTCTCAGAATCTTTAAGGTTTCAGTAAGATCACCTTTCATTCTTCCAAATTTCAATGAGAATAAGCTCAATGTTTTCTTGGAGTCCTTGTGGATGAATCACAAAACGCTAGTGTACAAGTCCAGCAGGAAAGCAAATAGACTGTTGGCTTTTATTTCAAATATAAAAATAGTGAAGTCTGGCTAAAACTCTACAAGGTGCTCGTGAGAGCACAGTTGGAATACTTTGGATAGTTTTGGTCCTTATCCTAACGAAAGATCCACTGGCATTGGAGAAGGTTAACTAGGTTGATCCTGGGTATGGAGAGATTTTCTTATGAGGTGACATTTCGGTTGGGTCTGTACTCATTGGAGTTTAAAAGAATGAAGGATCGCAAATGGAAGAGGGAAGAGACCGAAAACAGGAAGAGGAACTAGAGCCAACATAGGGAGGAAGTGAGGACTGCAGATGCTGGAGATCAGAGCTGAAAATGTGTTGCTGGAAAAGTGCAGCAGGTCAGGCAGCATCCAAGGGACAGGAAAATCGACGTTTCGGGCATGAGCCCTTCTTCAGGAACCATTCTTCAGAAGCCATTCCTGAAGAAGGGCTCGTGCCTGAAACGTCGATTCTCCTGCTCCTTGATGTTGCCTGACCTGCTGCGCTTTTCCAGCAACACATTTTCAGCTCAAGATAGGGAGAAATCAGTTCTTTCTTTCCAGACAATTATATGACTTTGGAATTCTCTATCTCAAAAGGCTGTTTAAACAGGGTCGCTAAATATTTTAAGGTGCAAGTAAATAGATTCATTGCTTGGAAAAGGAGTCAACTTTTATTGTAAAGTGGAATAGGTACACAAACGAATCAGAGTCGAAGAGTGTGGTGCTGGAAAAGCACAGCAGATCAGGCAGCATCTGAGGAGCAGGAGAGTCGACTGGTTTCGAGCATAAGCTCTTCATCAGGAATGAGGCTTGTGGGCCAAGGAGCCTGAGACATAAATAGGAGAGGGGTGGGGCTGGAGGGAAGGTGATTGAGAGTGCAATAGGGAGATGAAGGTGAGGGAGAAGGTGATAGATCGGAGAGGAGGGTGGAGTGGATAGGTGGGAAGGAAGATGGACTGATAAGACAGGTCATAAGGGCAGTGCCAAGTTGGAGAGTTCGATCTGGGATAAGGTGGGGGAGGGGAGATGAGGAAACTGGTGAAATCCACATTGATGCCACGGGGTTGGAGGGTCCCAAAGCGGAAGTTCTTCCTCCGGGTGTCGGGTGGTTAGGGAGTGGCGACGGAGAAGGCCCAGGACTTGGTGGAGTCAGAGGGGGAGTTGAAGTGTTTGGCCAATGGGCAGTGGGATTGTTTCATGCATGTGTCCCAGAGATGTTCACTGTAATGTTCTGCAAGTTGGCGTCCTGTCTCCCCAATGTAGAGGAGACCACATCGAGAGCAACATTCACATCGAAGAGTGTGGTGCTGGAAAAGCACAGCAGGTCTGGCAACATTCAAGCAGCAGGAGATTCGACACTTCAGGCATAAGGAATGTGTGGAAGTGCAGGTAAATCTCTGACAGATGTGGAAGGCTCCTTTGGGGCCTTGGATGGAGGTGAGAGGGGAGGTATGGGCACAGGTTTTACAATTCCTGTGGTGACAGGGTAAGGTGTCGGGAGTGGGGTGTAGGTTGGTGGGGGGTGGGGGGGTGGGGGTTGGGAGGGGAGGGGAGGAGCACATGGACCTGACAAGGGAGGCATGGAGGGAATGGTCTCTGTGGAACACTGATAGGGGTGGGGAGGGAAATATATCTCTGGGTGGTGAGGTCTGTTTGTAGGTGATGGAAATGGAGGAGGATGAGGAGATGTACCTAGAGGTTGATGGGGTGGAAGGTGAGGACTGGAGGTTCTGTCTTTGTTGCAGTAGGAGGGGTGGGGTTCAAGGGCGGACGTGCGGGAGGTGAAGGAGATACGCTGGATGGCATCATCAACCATGTGGGAGGGAAAATTGTGGCCTTTGAAGAAGGAGCCTATCTGGGATGTTCAATGTTAGAATTGGTCCTCCTGGGAGCAGATGTGGCTGAGGTGGAGGAATTGGGTATAAAGGATAGCGTTTTTACAGGAAAGGGTGGGAGGAGGTGTAGTCCAGGTAGCTGTGGGAGTCGGTGGGTTTGTAATAGATGTCCGTGTTGAGTTGGACACCGGAAATGGAGATGGAGAGGTCCAGGAAGGGGAGGGAAGTGTCTGAGATGTTCCAGGTGAACTTAAGGTCAGGTTGGAAGGTGTTGGTGAAGTGGATGAACTGTTAGACCTCCTCATGGGAGCACGAGGTGGTACTGATACAGTCATCAATGTAGCGGAGGAAAAGGTGGGGAATGGTGCCAGTGTAACTACGGAAGATGGACTGCTCCACTTTTCCTACAAGGAGGCAGGCAGAGCTGGGGCCCATGCAGGAGCCCATGGCTACCCCTTTTGTCTAGAGGAAGTTGGAGGAGTGAAGGAAATGATCTTATTGAAATCTGGAGCAGAGTTGAAGGGCTGAATGGTCTACTTCTTTTCCTAACTCATATACTAGTCATAGAATCAAACAGCACAGAAACAGACCATTCAGTCCAACCAATCCATGCTGACCATAATCCCAAACTAAACTAGTCCCAGCTGCCTGCTCCTGGCCCATATCCCTCCAAATCTTTCCTATTCATGTCCTTATCCAAATGTCTTTTAAACATTGTAACAACTGCATCCACTACTTCCTCAGGAAGTTCATTCCACTCTCTGCATAAAAATATTTGCCCCCATGTCTTTTTAAAATCCTAGTCCTCTCACTTTAAAAATATGCTCCCTAGTCTTGAACTCTCCCACCCGATGGAAAAGACATCTGCCATTCACCTCATTATTTTATAACCCTCCATAAGGTCACCTCTCAATCTCCGATGCTTCAGTGATAAAAGTTCTAACCTCTTCTTATAATTCAAACCCTCCATTCTGGGCAACATCCTGGTAAATCTCTTCTGAATCCTCTCCAGCTTAATAATATCCTCCCTGTAGCAGGGAGACCAGAACTGGACATAGTCCTCCAGAAGACACCTCACCAACATCCTGCATAATCTCAACATAACGTCTCAACTCCTATATTCAAAGTTCTGAGCAATGCAGACAAGCTTGCTAAATGTCTTCTTAATCACTCTGTCTACATGTGATGTAAACTTCAAAGAATTATGTACCTGAACCTCTAGGTCTCTCTGTTCTACAACACTACAACATGGTCATAAGTTCAACAACATTGCCACCTTCATGTGGTGTAATGAAATCTTTTTCTGAAACAAATAACTGTGATATATGGAAGGTCTTTGCTTTGAAAGGTAAATGACCATTAAACCACATTGTGAAAATGGAAGCATCTTCAGAGTCAGAACAAAAGATTATCCACTGGGTAAAGTGCTACATTGCACTTCACAATTTTGAAATTTAACTTTTATTTATGGAATTGTAGAGTCATCGGATCATACAGCATGGTAACAGACTCTTTGGTCCAATTCATCTACATCAACTGGACATCCCAATCTGACCTAGCCCCACTTGCCAGCTCTTAGTCCGCGTCCCTCTAAACCCTTCCTATTCATATTGTGATCCAGATGCCTTTTAAATGTTGCAATTCTACCAGCCTTCACCACTTGCATCAGTTGTCCCCTTTGCTCCCATGTTTTCACTGATGTTGGATGTTTCAGTGATTAGACAGTTGACTGAGCTCTAGGCTCACTTCACAGCTTCAACATAATCAACTCCAGATGCTTTTTTGACATGATTGTTGAATGGAATCTAATTACAAATGCCTGGCTTAGTTTCAAATCTGCAAATGAGTTCAACTCAGTAAGACTTGTTGCCTTTCCTACCAAAGGAACTGGGAGCTGTGTTGTTTTGTCAGTTTTATAATAAGTTAAGAGGATAATAGTTCTTTAAGTAAATGACTGTTCATTTCCTTAGCGTACAGACCTTTATAGGCTTATTATAGGACATGTGAGCTCCATATATAGTGAATATTAGGTATGTCAATCGGGGAAATAAGAAGGGTATTAGTCAGAGGATAACTATGGAGGTAGGGCAGTCTATGGGAGTGATGGGATCTGGGGACTATGGATGGTGAGAATATGTATGCAAATGGATAAGCATGAAAGAGGTACAGGGATGAGTATATATGAGATAAGAGGATATGGAGGGTGAGGAGTTATGAGTGTGTGGTGTTTTGTCGGGCTGAGTGAATACAGAGGTGTTGAGAAGATTGGGGGTATTACACAGTCGAGTAATGGAGGTGAGTGGTGTTAGCGGGTGAGGGCTAATGGGTTTTACACTCAGCTCCAGAACTGAGCCAATGTCCCTGTAAAGGGAGGGGGTCGGGGAGGGGGGGGGGGGTCGCTGAATTGACATTTGACTGCCTCTGGGATTGTTGCAGCAGGAGCAGCCCCTTCAATCCCACCCCATGCCCATTTCACCCTGATGTAAATGTTATGTTGGGCCCTGCCAGTAAAGAGGTAGGCTCATCCCATTGAGAAATGGTCCAATTGTCAGTTCCAGACTCCATGCTGAAAACACGGTCCTTCAATTCATCTCACAGGACTACATTCCAATCTGTCCTTTGATCATGAGTCAATGTCGCTACAATGCAGTCTAATAGTTCATACAAGCTATTAATATCAATATAATTAGTTAAGGCAGATCCTTGTGGGATTCCACAAGGTGCAGTTTGCCAGTATGAAAGCAAACCATTTATCCTGAATCTGATTCCTGTTAGTTAGCCAATTATCTATCCATGTTAATATATTACTCCCAAAAATGTGAACTGTGACCATTAAATTACAGAACCTTATAAAGTGATGTATTTTGGACAGAAACTAGCATCATACATTGAAACAAATGAAACCTGAAAGATATGATAGATATGTTGCTTGTGACAGTTTGGAAAACTACATTCAAAGGTATGACAGTATACAGAAAGTGGCTCGACAAATTAATACCTGGGTTACAATAAATGTAAATTTCATTGAGCCATGAAAAACATGAAAGAAAATGAGATCCAACCATGCTGAATAAGAGAAGACAATGTAATAATAGCAAAATACTGTGGATATTTTGTAAATGGTCTAGACATTGAGATTGTTGGTGGAGAAAGATGTTTAAAAAAAGAGTATAAGTTAAAGTATGAAAGGACCTCTCGATTATGAGCAAAGTAAACAAGACACAGGAAAGGCTGTTGGGGGGAGAATGTGAAAAATCAAAGTTTGGGCGAAGATTTGTAGCTCGGGTGCTCGTTGTTGTGGTTCTGTTCGCCGAGCTGGGAATTTGTGTTGCAAACGTTTTGTCCCCTGTCTCGGTGACATCCTCAGTGTTTGGGAGCCTCCTGTGAAACGCTTCTGTGATCTTTCCTCCAGCATTTATAGTGGTTTGAATCTGCCGCTTCCGGTTGTCAGTTCCAGCTGTCCGCTGCAGTGGCCGGTATATTGGGTCCAGGTCGATGTGTTTGTTGATAGAGTCTGTGGATGAGTGCCATGCCTCTAGGAATTCCCTGGCTGTTCTCTGTTTGGCTTGTCCTATAATAGTAGTGTTGTCCCAGTCGAATTCATGTTGCTTGTCATCTGTGTGTGTGGCTACTAAGGATAGCTGGTCGTGTCGTTTTGTGGCTAGTTGGTGTTCATGGATATGGATCGTTAACTGTCTTCCTGTTTGTCCGATGTAGTGTTTTGTGCAGTCCTTGCATGGGATTTTGTACACTACATTGGTTTTGCAATATAGGCCACTATAAATGTCGGAGGAAACAGCACAGAAGCTCTTCACAGGAGGCTCCCAAGCACTGAGGATGTCACCTAGACAGGGGACGAAACGTTTGCAAGACAAATTCCCAGCTCGGCAAACAGAACCACAACAATGTGAAAAATATCAAGAACAGACATAATGCAGCCTGAATTCAATGTTGAGACTTCAAGGCGGTAAGGTGCAGAAAGGGAGGTGTTTCATGATGTGCTGGTTAGGTGAATTGGCCATGCTAAATTGCCCATAGTGTTCAGGGATGTGTGGGTTAGGTGCATGAGTCAGGGGTAAATGCAGAATAGTAGGGTAGGGGGAATGGATCTGAGTGGATTACTCTTCAGAGGGTCAGTGTGGACTTGTTGGGCCAAATGGCCTGTTTCCACACTGTAAGGATTCTATGATTCTAAGTTGTCCCTCAAACTTGTATTAAACAATGTTAGAATATTCTAACAGGCCCAGGATAGGAATGTTGCCATGACAGCCAGATAGTGTATTGACAAAGTAAGCAAATAGGTGGTCAGGGTCATTCTTATGGACAGGGTAAGAACATTCTGCAAAGAGTTTGGTCTAGTCAACATAAAGGAGACCACACTGTGAGCAGGGAAGGTAGCAGATTGGATTGGACAGTGAGGATGGAGGAGGTGATTGGACAAGTGTTACACCTTCTGTGATCATACAGAAAAGGTGCCATGGGGAAGGCAGAGAATGTATTGGGAGGGATGGAGGAGTAAACCAGGGTGGCATGGAGGGAATACTCCCTGACAGTGGAAGGCAGGGGAAGTTGTGTTTGGTGGTGGCATCCTGCTGGAGGGGACAGAAATGAAAGAGGATTATCCTTTGAATATGGAGACTAGGAGAGCAGAAAGTAAGGGCAAGGGGAACCCTTCATTGTTCTGGGAAAGAGAGAAAAATAGTGAGGGTGAAGGTGTTGAATATGGGTTGGTTTCAGCTAAACCACAATGCGGATGGTTGGGGAATCCTCCGTTGAGGAAAAAGGAAGTCATATCGGAGGCAGCCAGTTAAAGGTGGCGTCGTAACAGATGTGATGGAGCCGGAGAAGCTGGGAGAGTGGAATGGAATCCTTACAGGAAGCAGGGTCTGGGGATGTAAAGTCAAGGCAACTGTGGTAGTCATTGGGTTTGTAATGGATATCAGTGGCCACCCTATCCCCAGAAATGAAGTTAAAAAAAAATCATACAACACCAGATTATAGTCTACCAGTTTATGTGGAAGCACTAGCTTTCGGAGCGCTGCTCCTTTGTCAGGTAGCTAGTTACCTGAAAGCTAAGTACTTCCAATTAAACCTGTTGGACTATAACCTAATGTTGTGTGATTTTTAACTTTGTCCACCCCAATCCAACACCGGCATCTCCATATCATGGCCCAGAAATGAAAACAGAGATGTCAACAGAGAGGAGTTAGAGATGGACCAGGTGAAAGTGAGAGAATGATTAAAGCTGGAAGCAAAACTGATAAATTTGTTCACTTCTGAGTGAGAGCAGCACCAAAATGTCATCTATGTAAGAGAGAAAGAGTTACAGGAGGGTCGGACTGGTACAGGGAATGTTCCATATCCCTCACAAAGAGACAGGCAGATATCCAGGGCCTTACCTTTAACTTGGAGAAAATGAGATGAGTTAAAGGAGAAAGGCAGAGATGGGTGATGGGGATGGTGATGATGCTGAAACTGTGCAGGCCCCTTTTCAAGGAAGAATTGGGGAATTTTCAGACCATCCTGATGGGGAACAGACGTATAGAGGGACTGTACAGCCATGGTGCAAGAGGAGGCAATTTGTACCAAAAAGCTGGAAATTGTGGAACTGACGTAAAGCATCAGAAGAATCACGAATGTAAGTTGGAAGAAGCTAAATAAGGGAAGAGGGAACAGAGTTATAATGGGAAGAAGGAGCAGGAATGAACTGGCATGATGGGGCAGTCAGGGCAGTCCTGTTTGTGGATTTTGGGAAGGAGGTAGAGGTGAGCTATGCAGGGACTGAGACGGGAAGCCATGGGGGTGGTGATTTCCAGAGGAGATGAGATCAGTGACAGTCCTGGAAACTACAGCCTGATGTTCAGTGTGGGGGGGGATCATCATCCAGGGGGAGATAGGAGAAAGGGTCTGGGAGTTGGTGCTTCGCCTGTGATCGGTAGAGGTCTGCATGTCATAATCACGGCACCCTTATCATCCAGAATGATAATGAAATTGGGGTGAGACCTGAAGGTATGGAATGCAGCAAGTCAAACAGAATTGTGTTAGATCACAGTGAAATGTTTATAAAATTACCAGGCTGTGTTGTAAGCCTGAGGATTGGGAGCAAATTCTGCTCTCAATTTTTCAGTAAGTAAGCACTTGCATTGAAATGTTGTTTTCCTTGGTTGGGGAATCCAGAGCATGAGGGACTAACGAATTTGGATTGAGAAGAAAACAAACATTTCTTCACTCAGAATAATTGGGATTCTCTACAACAAAGGGGTAATATATTCAAACCTGAGGTAGACAGGTGTTTGATTTCTTCGAGAATCAAGTAATATGTAAAATGGACAGAAAAATGGAATTGAGGCAGAAGATCAGACATGAGAGTAACAAACATACTGGAGAGGCTAGGATGGCTTAGCTAGCAGCTGCTTCTAAACTCAATATAAAATATATCTGTCTACAATATCTGAGCATTTACAATAGTGCCTCCTTGCTTGGCTCCAAGCCAAGTTGGGGAATCAATAATTGTTTCAGAGAGGACCATTACATTTGGAGTATATAGTTTGGCAATAATGAGACCACCAGAACCCCTGAGATGGCAGAGCTCTTAAGATAACTAAAAATTACCTTCTTTCTTTCATTAGGTTGGAGATTCGCAGGTCCCAAGACACCAATGCTCTCGATGATTTTCGTCAAGCTTGTATCATTGAACTGGTCTTTGATTTTGTAAAATTCTTTTGCTTTCTTGGCCCAAGCTTCCACAAATTCCTGCTCTTCCAAGGAAGCATTGATCTGTGTTTCAAACAGTAAGACCACCTGTTAGTCCAGTAACATTTACTTCAGCTGATCTCCCCCACCATCTCTCTTTGCAGGAAGGTCAAGCTCCTGGAGCCCCCACCGACACTGAGAGTGTCCCCATAGCTCATCACCGTCTGCTCATGGGCAAACAGGGACAGGCAAGAAATGCAAACCAGCCAGTGACACACACATCCCACAATAGAACAAAGAAAACTCCAACTTCATGTCCAAATGCCAGGATGTTCAGGAAGACTGTCCTTCCTCACACATTTTCAGCAGGGATCGCTGGATACCATTGGGAACAAGAATCCCTGATTAATTGAATCAAAGCAAAATACAGTGGATGCTGGCGATCTGAAATGAAACAGGAAGTGTTGGAGAAACTTAGCAGGTCGCTGTGAAAGCCTCTGACCTCACCAGTGACCAGCACAATCTCGGATAATGTCAGAGGAATTCTTCACCCGTCTCTCATAATCCTATCTCTCCTGAGGGAGTTTGATGGGGATAGTGTTGAGTGAGATTTACTCTGTTTTTAACCCCTGTGCAGTCCTGTTCCGGGAGTCGTTGATGGGAATGGTGCAGAGGGAGCTTTACTCCATATCAAATCTTGTGCTGTACCTGTCCTGGGAGTTTTTGATGGGGACAGTGGAGAGGGAGCAATACTCTGTATCTAACCTCATGCAGTTCCTATCCTGGGAGTGTTTGATGGGGATGGTGTAGAGGGGGCTATGTTCTGCATTCCCATCACTAACAATTATTACTGGTTGAGAAAACCCTCACAGAGAGATCTGTTTATGAAGAGTATTGCTCAGCCTTGCTACTGAATATCCTTTGCGGAGATGGAAATCTCCCCTGAATCTCAGGTACCTTGGTTTACCAGTATTTCTGACTGAGTAAATAAGGTGATTTTTGGTTTCAGAAAGTAAAAGGAAATGAAGCAGTATATTCCAGCAGCATTTCAACTCAATTGTGGTTAGGACTGTCACTCCTGCCCACTACCTTCCACTCCAAAATCCAATATCATGGGTAATGAGCCAGTTATGTTGTCCTAGTGTTTATTATTCAATGTATTTGTTGTGAATGATGAGCTCATCTCTGAATAGTTTCAGTGCTTGAAGCACAGGATCTCTCTCACTACATTTGACAAGTAAATTTAGAACATAGAACATAGAATAAAACAGTACAGAAACAGGTCCTTCGGCGCATAAGTTTATATTGAACATGACACTAAATTAAACTAATCCCTTCTGCCTGACCTTGGTCTATAACCCTCCATTCCTTGTATATTCATTGCTTATCTAAAAGCCTTTCTCACATCTGCCTCCACCACCATCTCTGGCAGCACATTCCAGACTCCTACCACTCTCTAGGTAAAAAACGTGCCCCTCACATCTCCTTTGAAACTTCCCAGTCTCACCTTAAATGCATGCCTCCTACAATTAGGCATTTCAACTCTGGGAAAAAGATTCTGACTGTCAAACCTATCGATGCATCTTATAATTTTATAGACTTCTATCAAGTATCCCCTCAGCCTCTGCTGCTCCAGAGAAAGCAACCTGAGTTGTTCTAGCCTCTCCTTAATGCCCTCATGCCCTCTAATCCAGGCAGAATCCTGGTAAACCTCTTCTGCACCCTCTCCAAAGCCTCCTCATCCTTCCTGTAATGTGGCGACCAGAACTGAACACAGTACTCCAGGTGCAGTCTAACCAAAGTCTGAGAAAGCTGCAACATGACATCCTAACTCTTGTTCTCAATTCCCCAACCAACAAAGGAAGCATGCCATATGTGAGCCACTTTCAGGGAGCTATGGACTTGAACCCCAAGATCCCTCTGTACATCAATGCTGCTCTGGGTCCTGCCATTAGCTGTATGCTTTTCCTTAACATTTGATCTCCCAAAGTACAGCACCTCACACATACCCAGATTAAACTCCACCTGCCATTTCTCCGCCCATATCTGCAACTGATTGATATCCCGCCGTATCCTTTGACAACCCTCGACACTCTGCACAACTCCACCCACCTTTGTGTTGTCTGTAAAATGTTATGAACTCAACCATCTACATTTCCATCCATTTCAACAATATACCATTATCACAATCATGTGGAGAAATGGAACAAGTTCTCCGACTGAACAGACAGACCTGCGATTATACAGCACCACGTGGGCCAACTCAGCCCGTTTGAATTATAGTCATTGTGGAAGTATATAAGGCTTGGCTGCTAATGTCAGCACAGGTCCCAGGGGGAGATATACTGAGGGAGTGTTGTCCTGAGGGGGTGTTATACTGAGTGTTATACTAGTCCCAGAGGACTGTTCTCTCATTAGACAGAGAGTTGACTGGTGGAAGGTTTCACTGAAGGGTCACCCCACCTCAGTCAAGGGGTGAGTTTCAGATGGTTATGAAAACTGAAACTGTAATGTTGGCATCACACTACAGCGTAAACCAGCCAACCAACTGAGTGCCCCTACACACGTGGACCCACAGCAGTGCTGATAAATGACCAGATGGTCTGTTTACAGTATAATACTGACTCTGGTTGAGAGGGAACTATTAGCTCAGTCTCAGGGCAGACCTCCTCTGCGCCCTGATCAAATATGTTGTGCGGTCATTTACATCTGCCTCAAAATTTGAACATGGCTAACTCCTTTCTTCCAAATTTGAGCACATTCCTCAGCACAACACTCCCTCAATATAACACACCCTCAGCACAACACTCCCTCAGTATAACACACCCTCAGCACAACACTCCCTCAATATAACACACCCTCAGCACAACACTCCCTCAGTATAACACACCCTCAGCACAACACTCCCTCAATATAACACTCCCTCAGCACAACACTCCCTCAGTATAATACTCCCTCAACACAACACTCCCTCAACGCAACACTCCCTCAGTATAACACTCCCTCAGTATAACACTTCCTCAACACAACACTCCCTCAGTATAACACTACCTCAACACAACACTCCCTCAACACAACACTCCCTCAGTACAACACTCCCTCAGCACAACGCTCCCTCAGCACAACACTCCCTCAGTATAAAACTCCCTCAGCACAACACTCCCTCAGCATAACACTCCCTCAACACAACACTCCTTCAGTATAACACTTCCTCAACACAACACTCCCTCAGTATAACACTCTCTCAACACAACACTCCCTCAGCACAACACTCCCTCAGTATAGCACTCCCTCAACACAACACTCCCTCAGTATAACACTCCCTCAACACAACATATATATCAGTATACCGGGATGTTGCCTGGTACGGTAGGAAGATCGTATGAGGAAAGGCTGAGGCACTTGGGGTTGTTTTCATTGGAGAAAAGAAGGTTTAGGGGTGACTTGATAGAGGTGTACAAGATGATTAGGGGTTTAGATAGGGTTGACCATGAGAACCTTTTTCCACGTATGGAGTCAGCTATTACGAGGGGGCATAGCTTTAAATTAAGGGGTGGTAGGTATAGGACAGATGTTAGGGGTAGATTCTTTACTCAGTGAGTCGTGAGTTCATGGAATGCCCTGCCAGTATCAGTGGTGGACTCTCCCTCTTTATGGGCATTTAAGGGGGCATTGGATAGGCATATGGAGGTTATTGGGCTAGTGTAGGTTAGGTGGGCTTGGATCGGCGCAACATCGAGGGCCAAAGGGCCTGTACTGCGCTGTATTGTTCTATGTTCTATGTTCTAACACCCCCTCAGTAAAACACCCCCTCAGTATAACACCCCCTCAGTATAACACCCCCTCAGTATAACACCCCCTCAGTATAACAGCTATGTCCACGGGTACCTGCATGGGACCCAGCGATTATACCTGTTTGTCAGGTATGTGGAACAGCCCATCTTCCACAGTTACACTGGCACCACCCCCAACCTGTTCCTCCGGTACATCGATGACTGTATCAGTGCCACCTTGTGCTCCCATAAGAGGTTGAACAGTTTATCAACTTTACCAACACCTACCCCCACTTCAAATTCACCTGGACCATCTCAGACACCTCCCTCCCCTTCCTGGAACTCTCCAGCACCATCTCTGGTGACTGATTAACCACAGACGTCTACTACAAGTCCACTGCCTCCCACAGCTACCTAGACTACACCTCCTCCTACCCTACCTCCTGTAAAAATGCCATCCCTAATTCCCAATTGATCCGCCTCCACCCCATCTGTTCCCAGGATGATCAATTCCACCTCAGAAAGTCCAGATGGCCTCCTTCTTCCATAATTGCAACCTCCCTCTCCCTATGGTTGATAATGCCCTCCAGTGTATCTTCTCCACTTCACGCACCATCACCCTTGAACCCCAAACCTCCCAACACAACAAGGACAGAATCCCCCCACCCCAGTCCTCACCTTCCACCCCACCAACCTCTGCATATTTCGCATCATCTTCCGCCACTTCTGTCACCTCCAAACGGACCCCATCACCATAAAAGATATATTTCCCTCCACTCCTATCAGCGTTCTGGAGAGACCATTCCCTCCGCAACTCCCTTGTCAGGTCTACATCCCCCCACCAGCCCACACCCCACTCCTAGCACCTTTCCCTACCACTGCAGGAAGTGCAAAACCTGCGCCCACACCACTCCTCTCACCTCTGTTCAACTCCCCAAGGGATCCTTCTACATCCATCAGAAATTTACCTGTGGTTCTGCTAATGTTATCTACTGTATCCGTTGCACTCGGTGTGGTCTCCTCTACATCGGGGAGACAGGTCGCCTTCTTGCGGATTGTTTCAGAGAACATCTCTGGGACACCCGCACCCACCAAACCCACCGCCCCGTGGCTGAACAGTTCAACTCCCCCTCCCACTCCGTCAAAGACATGCAGGTCCTGGGCCGCCTCCCCCTCCAAACCATTACCACCCGATGCCTGGAAGAGGAACGCCTCATTTTCTGCCTTGGGACCCTGCAACCACACGGGATAAATGTGGATTTCAACAGCTTCCTCATTTCCCCTCCCCCACATTAACCCAGTCCCAAGCCTCCAAGTCAGCACCGCCCTCCAGACCTGTCCATCACTCCTCCCTCTGACCTATCGCCCTCATTCGCCCTCATCCACTTATCGCTTTCCCAGCTATCTCCCCAGTGCCATCCCCCTCTCATTTATTTCTCAGCCCCGGCCCACAAGCTTCATTCCTGATGAAGGGATTTTGCCTGAAACGTCATTTCTCCTGCTCCTCAGGTGCTGCCTGACCTGTTGTGCTTTTCCAGCATCACACTCTCGTCTCTAATCTCCAGCATCTGCAGTCCTCACTTTCTCCTTTTACATTCCTTCAGCACAATACCCCCTCAATATAACAACCCCTCGGTATAATACCCCCTCAGTATAACAACCCCTTGGTATAATACCCCCTCAGTATAACAACCCCTCAGCACAATACCCCCTCAGTATAACAACCCCTCAGCACAATACCCCCTCAGCACAATACCCCCTCGGTATAATACCCCCTCAGTATAACAACCCCTCAGTATAATACCCCCTCAGTATAACAACCCCTCGGTATAATACCCCCTCAGTATAACAACCCCTCAGTATAATACCCCCTCAGTATAACAACCCCTCAGTATAATACCCCCTCAGTATAACAACCCCTCAGCACAATACCCCCTCAGTATAACAACCCCTCAGTGTAATACCCCCTCAGTATAACAACCCCTCAGTGTAATACCCTCTCAGCACAATACCCCCTCGGTATAATATCCCTCAGTATAACAGCCCCTCAGTATAATACTCCCTCAGTATAACAACCCCTCGGTACAATACCCCCTCAGTATAACAACCCCTCAGTGTAATACCCCCTCAGTATAACAACCCCTCAGTATAATACCCCCTCAGTATAACAACCCCTCAGCACAATACCCCCTCAGTATAACAACCCCTCAGTGTAATACCCCCTCACTATAACAACCCCTCAGTATAATACCCCCTCAGTAATACACTCCTTCAGTATATTACCCCCTCAGTATAATACCCCCTCAGTAATACACTCCTCCAGTATATTACCCCCTCAGTATAATACCCCCTCAGTAATACACTCCCTCAGTATAACATTCACATGACACGACACTCACCCAAGACAATGCAGGGTGGCATGATGGCTCAGTGTTTAGCACTGCTGATTCGCAATGCTACGGATCCCAGCCTCAGGCCACTGCCTGCATGGAGTTTGCACATTCTCCCTGTGTGTGTGTGTGGGTTTCTTCCCACTGTCCATTGATGTGCAGGTCAGGTGGATTCGCCATGCTAAATTGCCCAAAGTGTAAGGTGCATTAATCAGGGCTAAATAGAGGGTAGGGGAATGGGTCTGCATGGGTTACTCTTTGGAGGGTTGGTGTGGACTTGTTGGGCCAAATGGCCTGTTTCCACACTGTAGGAAACTTAATCTTAATACTCCCCCATAGTGACACTCCTCCAGTGCAACATGAAACGAGTGACCTGGATTTTTTTGCTCAGAAGTGGGGCTAGAGCCAATAATTTTCTGATGGAGAGAGACGAGACGGGGTCCAATACGAGATATGGCCCATTGTCAGATTTTCCTATTGAGTTCTAGTCTTTTTAACGGTCTACTTGATGTCAATGGATTTCTGTTGGGACAGAATTGTTGATTTATATGGTGTATCAGTCAAAGGAACTGAAACTGTCATGTTTCCAAACGCTGCTCAATATATACTATTGAGTGAGACCAAAGAGCACCTACAGATGAAGGTAATTAGAGATATTTATTATCTTGATCTTTGAATAATATTTCTGACGAGGCCTCAGGCAAGAAACATTGTGAACTGCTTAACATCTTAGAATCTTGAGATAATAATCGAACTGCTTAAAAGGGCCCAACAGTTTGTAATTAATTATAAAAAGAATAAAAGCAGATGGTTTGCCTGGCATTGACCTCAGCACTACAAACAGCAATGGCACTCATAGCCTGCTGACCCTGCACAGTCGTCCTCACTAACATCTGGGGGCTCGTGCCAACAATGGAGCTATTGTCACACAGCAGGAGGACCCAGTCATACTCACGGAATCATACCTTACCCACAATGTCCCAGACCCCACCATCACCATCACTGGCTAGGCAGAGGCTGGAGCACTGTGGGGTACTGTCAGGAGGGAGCTATGGTGGAATTCTGCACCAGTCATGTGATGTGGGTGGTATTGGCCATCCAGCACCGTCCACATCACATGACTGTTGCAGAATTCCACCATCTTGAGTTCCCCTTGAGAAGGTGGCGGTGAGCTGCCTTCTTGAACTGTTGCAGTCTATCTGTTAAGTAGAGTGTTAGGGGACTGGGTTCCAGGACTCTGACCCAGTGACACTGAAGGAATGGTGATTTATTTCCAAGTCAGGATGGTGAGTGGCTTGGAGGAGAACTTGCAGGGAGTGGTGTTGTCATGAATCTGCTGCCCTTGTCCTCCTGGATGGAAGATGGATTTGGAAGGTGCTGACTCCAGAGATTCGGTAAATGTCCGCAGTGCATCTTTTCGATGTTCCACACTGCTGCTACTGAGTGTTGGTGTGGAAGGGGTGGATGTTTATGGACATGGTGCCAGTAAAGTGGGCTGGAATGGTGTCAAGCTTTTTGAGTGGTGTTGAGTATTGCTTACAGACAATATCCCAGACCCCACCATCCCCTGAGTAAACCCTGTCCTGTTGGTAGCAAGGCTGCTGGCACTGTGGTATACAGTTGGGAGGGAGTTGCCCTGGGGACCTCCACATTCACTCCCATGTCTATGCCCTT
Source organism: Chiloscyllium punctatum (assembly GCF_047496795.1). Lineage (NCBI taxonomy): Eukaryota > Metazoa > Chordata > Chondrichthyes > Orectolobiformes > Hemiscylliidae > Chiloscyllium > Chiloscyllium punctatum. The sequence goes on along the minus strand of NC_092780.1, from coordinate 65,359,074 downwards.
TAGGGAAGGAAATCTGCCACCCTTAGCTGTGACTCCAAACCCACAGCAACATGCTGACTCACAATTACCCTCTGGTCAATACAGATGGACAAATTGCCCGCATCCCGTGAGCAAATGTAAAAAAAACATATTGGTTGCAATAAACTCCAGATGGTTCTTTTTGGAACAAAGTCCTACTTTCACATTGAGAATACTCTGCATTGGGTTGTGTGTGTGTGAACATTTGAGGATAGCTCTCTCCCAAAGGTATATCACTGTACCAAATGGGATTGAGGGTGTCAGATAAAAGGCAGTAAAGTTTATCCTACATTTCAGAATGATACAGGAAATGTGAAGTTTTCATGGAGGGGTGTGGAATCTGTTATATAAGATTGGATAAGCCAGTTCTTTGCCATATCCTAGCAAGTCCACACACCTTCACCTTGAGGGAGGGGAGATGAGGGCTGTGCTCCTGGGAACAGGTTAAGAGAAGGTAATGATTTTATGGGAGATAAAGGAATTAAAGTTAGAGGTGAGGATGTGATTGATCAAACCAGTGGCTGCAAAAATCACTGGTCTGTGTTTCCCATGTGTAATATGCTCTGATTTGTTTCAGACTTCTTAAGCAATGATCTGCTGATTGGCTCAGGAGGGGATTTCCCGTTCCACCTGGTGAGTGTTGGCCAAGAGGTGGGTGGAGTAGCAGAGCTGCAGTCAGGCTCCTGAGCCTGGCCTCGTCCATTCCTTTCTGCTTTCTCTCTATTCTCTCTTTTCATTTTTGCTCTTTTTCTTTTTATTCCATTTTCTTTTCTCCTTTGTCTTTTCTGTGAAGCCTTTTGCAGTGGGTTGATTGGTGGCTTTGGTGCAGCCGTGAGAGTGGGCAATGAGCAGAGTGAGGATAGGCTCCTGGCAGCGTCAGTCAGGACGGGGCTGTCCCTGGTGATTGGGAGTGGCAGAGGCAGCAAGGACGTGATTCCTCTTGCTATTCAGGGCTGGCAGAATCAGCAACGCTCCTCCAGGAATCAGGGGAAGGGACTGCAGCTTGACCTCACAGGCTGTCTGAGACTCCAGGCCCCAGCTAGGCCCGGGTGCCTGTATCAGTGCTTCCAAATACTTTTTATCAAAATAAGACTTAGATTTTCAAATCTGTGCATTTTCTTACCTTTTGGTTGTGTGGGAAATAAGAAATGTAGTTTTCTGCAGGCGATATAGAAATGTAATTTTTGTAAGTGCTAGTGGAGTGTAATTTCTGTAGATGGGGGGAGGGGTGAGACATTATACAAATGGTCATGGAATTCTTGTAGCATGTAGTATACTTAAGGCTAAGGTTTTAATGAATATAGGGGTCTTTTAAAGAAGTAATTTTAAAGAAAATAGTTTTAAGCTAGGGAATAACTCGGGAGTGTTGTAGCTGACCACAAAAGAAGAAGTAAGGGCATTTTCACAATAAAGCTTATAGTAACAGAACAAGGAACGCAGACATCCAAGGACACTGACAGCCTGGTACATAGGTAAGGAAAGAGAAAAACAAGTGAAGTAATTATCTTAAGGTTAGTCACAAGTAAAGGCCGAATAAGAGAATGAGATGAAATAAATAATTATGATAGGGTAAGAATGGGGAAAGGGGATGAGAGCCTGCAACACACAAACTGTATAAAAATGATTGTATAACTGATATCTGCGCACTCTTTGCCAGGCTAGCGGGGTGCCCGGACTTGCAAGTTCGTAATAAATTGTCCTTGTTTCCATGGCTTTGTCTCCGGCTGATTTATAAGTGAGTTTTGTTTCTCACAGTTGTCTTTTATTTCTGCTGTTGTTTTTTAAAATTGTGGTTTTGTAACCACAATAGCACTGGAGCATGGTGACTGCGTAGACTTTTTGCTATACTTCTGTATTTCTGTACTGGAGCACACGGGACTATAACATCTAATTTAATCTAATTCCAATTCTAATTCTAATTCACTCATCACTTGCTCAGGAAGGTGATATCTCAGATGCAATTTTTGTGAAAAGTGCTCTGATTGAAGGAACCTATGAGTGGAATTCATGTGGGAGCTGTGTGACAGTGAAAAATGTTCAAGATGAGTTTGCCTTCCATATTGATATCCACAAGGTCACCATGTAATCAAACATTGCTGCTTTCTCTGTGTTTAACAGTTTGGTTAACACTGATGGGACTGGGTTTTCAAAAAAAAGTGTTCAGATCGTTTCCCACTGAACCATTGCATTAATAATCAGGATAAACTAAACTCTGTTCAATAAACATCTTATTTTGTGATGTTCATGATTCATCATAACATTAAACAATGTTAAGTTAATGCTCAGACTGATGATCAAGAGCCAGTTCTGTGCCTGGTATATTCGCTGTTTCCTTTAGTTGGAAGTGGATTGTAGTGAATTGTGGATTTTGAGAGGGATTGAATATAAAAGCAGTGATGTATTTCTGAGGGTCTATACAGCTCTGGTCAGACCACTTTTGAAGTATTGTGCACTGTTTTGCACCTCATATCTCAGGAAGGATGTACTGGCCCTGGAGCGTGTTCAGAGGAGGTTCACGAGAATGGTCCCAGGAATGAAAAACTTAACATGTGAGGAATGTCAGAGGACTCTGAGTCTATACTTGAATGAGTTAATAAGAATGAGGGGGAAACTAATTGAAGCATACAGAATATGGCATGGCCTGGGCAGAGTGGATGTTAGGAAGATGTTTCCGTTGGTAGGAATGGGACACACGGGCACAGCCTGAGAGAAAATCCGTTTACAACGGATATAAGGAGAAACGTCTTCAGCCAGAGAGTGGTGAATCTATGGAATTCATTGCCACAGAAGGCTGTGGAGGCCAGGTCATTGAGTATATTTAAGGCTGAGATAGATAGGTTCTTGCAAGGGGATCAAGGGTTACATGGAGTAAGCAGTAAAATGAGGTTGAGAACCCTGTCAGCCATGATTGACACAGGAGCAGACTCGATGGGCTGAATGGCCTAATCTCTGCTCCGTTATCTCATGGTCTTATAGTGTTACATCCTCTGTCTTGCTCTGGTGGCAGATGGTTTGATACAGTAGTGAGATCATCACTGCATTCAAATCCAGTAAAGATGGAGAGGATCAACCAGGTTGACTCTGTCACCCAGGGAAGCCAGTGGAATAGCTGTGTCCAATTTGGATGCTCTCAAATTCTCCTCATGTTCTGGAGTGGCATGTGATCCTTGATACTACCACCAAGAGCTCCACGTGAATCACTGTACCAACCATTAGCTCCAGTGCAGCAACAAACCTCCATGAGGAGGCAGCCTTGGGATTTGAAGGAAAGCTATGTTTAATAAATTTGTTTGAATTTTTTTGGGCAGCTGTTAACCAGGAGTGTTCATGAGGGCACTGCATTTGATGGTTTCCATGGACTTTAGCAAGGCTTTTCATAAGGGAGACTGGTTAAGAAAGTGAGCACTCTTGGGTTCCAAGACAAAGTGACACGTTGGATCCAAAATTATCTGAGAGACAGTGAGCAGAGGACAATGGTAGATAGGTGTTTCTGTGACTAGAAGACTGTTTCCATGTGGTTCCGCAGGGTGTGGTGCTGGCACATTGCTACTTGTGGTGTATATTAAGGATTTGACTTCAACCTGGGCAGTGTGATCCAAGAGTTCACAGGTGCCATGAAAATTGGTTGGAGAGTATATAGTGAGGAGGAAAGCCATGAATTACAGGAGGAAGGTATCAACGGACTGGTCAGCTGAACAGAGCAATGGCAAATGGGCTTCACCCTGACAAACTGTGAAGTAATGCACTGGGATGGGGGAGACGGGGGAGTGGGGAGGGGCGAACAAAGCAAGTGATCACTGTATGCTATGAATCATCAAAGCCTGGGAGGTGCTGAAGATCAGAGAGACCTTGGTGTGCAGATCCCAGAAGGTGGCAGGGTAGGTAGATGAACATAGAACATAGAGCATACAACAGCACAGCACAGTACAGACCCCTTCAGCCTCGATGTTGTGCGGGCCTTTTGTCCTACTCTAAGATCAGACCATCCTACATACCCTTCACTGTACGATCGTCCATGTGCCTATCCAAGAGTTGTATAAATGCCCCTAATGTCTCTGACTCACTAACACCAGTGCCAGTGCATTCCACGCACCCACTACTCTCTGTGTAAAGAACCGATCTCTGACATCTCCCCTAAACCTTCCTCCAATCACCTTAAAATTATGACCCCTCGCGATACCTATTTCTGGCCTGGGGAAAAGTCTCCAGGTATTCGCTTTAAGCCTGTCATCATCTTGTACACCTCTATCAAGTCACCTCTCATCCTTCTTCACTCCAATGAGAAAAGCCCTAACTCCCCCAACCTTTCTTCATCAGACATGCTGTCCAGTCCAGGCACCATCCTGGTAAATCTCCTCTGCACCCTCTCTAATGCTCCTACGTCCTTCCTATAATGAGGCAATCAGAACAGAGCACAATATTCCAAGTTTGGTCTAACCAGGGCTTTATAGAGCTGCAGCATAACTCCACAGCTCTTAGGAAGCCAGCACCCCATACACCTTCTTAACAACCCTATCAACTTGGGTGGCTATTTTGAGGGATCTATGGACATGGACTCTAAGATCCCTCTGTTCCTCCACATTGACTTTAACCCTGTATTCTGCATTCAAATTCAACCATCCAAAATGAATCACTTCACATTGTTCCATCTGCCGCTTCTCAGCCCAGCTCTGCATCCTGTCAATGTCCCGTTGTAACAACAAAAGCCCTCCACACTATCCACAACTCCACCAACCTTTGTGTCATCGGCAAACTTACTAACCCACCCTTCCACTTCCTCATCCAAGTCATTTATAAAAATCACGAAGAGCAGAGGTCCCAGAACCGATCCCTGTGGAACACCACTGGTCACCAAGCTCCAGGCTGAATACTTTCCATCTACCACCACCCTCTGTCTATGGGCCAGCCAATTCTGTATCCAGACAGCCACATTTCCCTGTATCCCATGCCTCCTTACTTTCTGAATGAGACTATCATGGGGAAGCTTATCAAATACTTTGCTAAAATCCACATTCACCATATCCACACTGCTCTACCTTCATCAATATGTTTTTTTTATTAGATTCTGTACAGTACGGGAACAGGCCCTTCAGCCCAATCGACCCAAGAGTAACCCAGCCAGACCCATTCCCTTGCATTTTCCCCTGACTAATGCACCTAACACTATGGGCGATTTATCATAGCCAATTCACCTAGCCTGCACATCTTTGAACTGTGGGAGGAAACCGGAGCACCCGGAGGAAACCCACACAGACACGGGGAGAATGTGCAAACCCCACACAGACAGTTGCCTGAGGCTGTAATTGAATCCAGGTCCCTGGTGCCGTGAGGCAGCAGTGCTCACCACTGAGCCACCTTCTAGCTTCCAACCTAACTCCCTATATTCACTTCTCAGGTCCTCATCCCTTTCCTTAGCTATCTCATTGGTACCGATGTGTCCCACGACATTCCCCTTAAGTTGGTTAAAAAGCCAGGTGTGATGTTTGCCTTTATTAGCTGAGGTAGAATATTTCAGCAAGGAGGTTATGCTGCAATTGTAGTAAAAAACAGGTGACATCATAATTGGAGCACTGCGCGCAGTTCTGGAATTCTCACTGTCGGAAGGATTTGATTGCACAAGGGAGGGTGTGGTGGCGATTTACTGGATGCTGCCTGCGCTGGAGGCTCTGAGCTGTGGGAAAAGGCTGGATTGGGTGGGGTTATTTTCCTTTGAGAAACAAAGAGAGGATGACCTAACAGAGATGGATAAGGTAAAGGGATCTGGATAGGGTGGATAGAAGGGCTATTCGAGAAAGGGCTAAAAATCAGGGGCATAGATTTCTGCCCAGGATGGCATGGTGGCCTAGTGGTAGCATTGCTGCCTCACAGTGCCAGGGACTTGGGTTCAATTCCAGCCTCAGGCGACTGTCTGTGTGGGTTTGCTCCGGTTTCCTCCTACAATCCAAAGACGTGCCGGTTAGGTGAACTGGCCATGGTAAATTGCCCATAGTGTCCAGGGATGTTTAGGCTAGGTGGGTTAACCATGGGGAATGCAGGGTTATAGGGATGGGGTGGATCTGGGTGGGATGCTCTTCAGAGGGTCAGTGTGAACCCGATGGACTGAATGGCCTGTTTCCACACTGTAGGGATTCTATGATTAAGAAACGAAATTAAGAAAAATACTAAGAGGAGAGTTGCCATTTTTTTTCACTTCAAGGATGATGGGCTTTTGGGACTCACTGAAAGGATGGTTGGAGCAGCAACTCTATAATATTTCAACAGTTTCTAAGATGTTCACCTGTGTTGCCATAGCCTCCAGAGAAATGGGAGGTGGAAAATGGGAATAACATAATTCAATAATTGTTGGTGGATGGAAACACTGAGCCAAAAGGCTTCACTCTGTGTTGCAAAGATTTATGAGTCAGTGTTATTACAGATGGTATCGACAATCCAAAACCAAGTCAATTGCCCAATTGTTTTGAAACTGTTCCAATTATTACTGTAATAATAACATCATTGTAGGTTTGTTAACTGCCTGCAGCAGTTCAAGGTGAAAGATCATCACCATAGCTTCTTAGAGTTAATTAACAATGGGCAATAAATGCCCTAACAACAATACTCAGATCCTTACAAACTCAGAGTATAACAGATGTTGGCACCAAATGAAAAATGCTGGAGGAACTCAGAAGGTCTGGCAATATCTGTGGAGAAAGTTAAGGCTTGGAGTCTAATGTACCATTTCTGCAGAACATATTGTACTCAAACTGCTTCTCTCTCCAAAGATGAGTTTCTCCAGCAATTTCTGTGGTTCTTCCTGCCCAGAGATTAAGCTGACTGTGAATGACAATATGGAATAAAAATATCCCAGCACGGGAATGACTGGCCTTCAAGGACATCGGACCTCCTGTTTATGCCCTGGCAGGTCACAAAATTAAAATGTGTTCTAAATTCACAGTCAGCAGTTTGGAGGGGAAAGACAGGGATGGGCATCACCAAATGAGAGTACAGTCAGAGCCAGGTCCTTTACACTGCGGTTGCTTTAGCTTTCTGTGACCACAAGAGGAGGGACATCTGAAAATATAAAGATATAAGCACAGAGTATTGGAGCAGAAGGAGGCCATTCAGCCCCTCAAGCCTACTCTACCATTCAATGAGATTGTGGCAGAATTATTTGCGTTTCAAATTTCACAAAAGGAGAGGCTGAATAGGATGGGTTTTTTTCCCTGGAGGGGAGAAACCTGGGGGCTGAGGGGTAACTTTTAGAGGTTTATATAATCTTGAGGGGGCATGGATAGGGTAAATAGACGAGGTCTATTTCCCACAGTAGAGGAGTCCAAAACTAAAAGGCATGGGTTTGAGGTGAGATGGGAGAATTAAAAAATGGAGACTGGCACAATTACAACTTATAAATGTCATGATCTGGAGATGCCGGTGTTGAACTGGGATGTATAAAGTTAAAAATCCCACAACACCAGTTTATAGTCCAACAGGTTTATGAGGAGCAGCACTCTGAAAACTAGTGCTTGCAAATAAACGTGTTGGACTGTAACCTGGTGTTGTGTGATTTTTAATGTTTAAAAGGATGTGTACGTGAATAGGAAGAGTTTAGAGGGATATGGGCCAAATGCTGGCAAATGGGACGATGTCAAATTGGGATATCTGGTTGGCACAGAGGAGTTGGACCAAAGGGTCTGTTTCCATGCCGTATGACACTGTGACTCTATTCCCATCTACCCCCAACAACCTTTGGTTCCCTGAGAAGCTTTAGGCCTTTGCCTTAAAACTACTCAATCACCTTCCTCTCCAGCCTTCCGAGGTGGAGACCGCCAAAGTAGCACAACCCACGAAGAGGGGAGTTCTATCCTAACTTTAAAACCATGTCCCCTAGTTCTGGTCAGGCCTACAAAAGAAAACGTCCTTACCATGTTGACTTTGTCAAAACTATTCAGGATTATACACTTCAATCAAGCTCTTCCCCCTCCCCCTCACTCTTTTCAAGTGGAAACAAGATTAGTCCATAGAAACTTTCCTCATCAAACAACCCATGCACCCTGGGTATCTGGCCAGTTCACCTCCTCTGAAGCACCGCTATTGCATTGACATCCTCTGTGCATCCTTAAATAAGAAGATTAAGACTGCACACAATATTTGCAACGTGGTTTCACCAACGTCCTGAGTTTTATATTTAGTTTGTTTTGTAATGAAGAGTACCATCCCATTAATCTTCTTGGTTATATACTGTTCCTGCAAATTAACAATTTATGACTCTTGAACTAGAACATTGAAATCCCTCTGCACCTCGGCAGTCCACAGTTATTCTCTTTTTGTTTATCCTTCCTGTCAAAGTGAACTTTACATTTTCTCACATTATACTCCATCTGTCAGGTACTTGTCTTTAGTGTTTGCTCAACTAATTTATATCCATCTGCAACCTCCTTATGTCTTTTTTTCATTGTTCTTATAGAATTATAGGAAGGAGCAGGATAATTTGAAAACCAATAGTGGAAGCAGATTTGTGGGGGAATTAGACAGATGTTTCTGCAGCGAAGTATTTTTTCTTCATTCACAGAGTGAGGGCATCTCTGGCTGGATTAGCATTTATTCCCCATCCCTAATTGCCCAGAAGGCAGTTAAGAATTGATCACATTACTGTAGGCCAGACCAGGTGACAGTAGCAGTTTCCTTCCCGAAAGGGTATTAGTGACCCAGACGGATTCCACATGTGTGAAAGATGTCATTGGCAAAGCATCCAGAGGTGGAACAGAGATCAGAATCACCACAGTGTGAAAACAGGCCATTCAGCCCATCGAGTCCACACCAACCCTCTGAATATCATCTCACCCAGACGCAGCCCCATTCCTGTAACCCTGCATTTCCCATGGCTAATCTGCACATTCCTGCACACTATGGACAATTTAGCGTGGCCAATCCATCCTAAACGCTTACCTTTCCACTGTGGGAGGAAACCAGAACACAGACAGGAAACCCACGCAGCTACAAGGAGGATGTGCAAACTCCACACAGACAGTTGTCCGAGGCGGGAATCGAACCTGGGGCCTTGCTGTTGTGAAGCAGCAGAGCTAAGCACGAAACTGAACAAACGTTGTCGTCTTTATTCATATCAACAGCATTAGCAAAAAGAGAGAAGGAGTTTCACCATCAGAATTTAGGGGGCTCACAAAGAACCTAGCATCGGAAGCTCCGGATTCCACCTGGTACGACACGCTCGTGAGGAAGGAACTAGCATGATGTTGTAAATGCATGTAAGTAGGAGAGATGGTGCAGGACGGGGCAGGGGTGAGATTCCTTTGATATTGACACTGATTTTGGAAAAGTGATGTGACCTGTGCAGGCTGAATGTTTTATCCCTGAAAAGAGCTGGGAAGACTGACCTTGTAGGGTATGTTTCTAATGCTGATGGGGAGGGATTCAAGTAAATTTGCAGGAGCTTAGCAACTGGGAGGTAGCATCAGGAAATGGTCAGGCAGCATCAGGAGGGAGAGGGACACAGTAAGGCAGGCAGTATCAGGAGGGAGGGGGGACACAGCAAGGCAGGCAGTATCAGGAGGGAGGGGGACACAGCAAGGCAGGCAGTATCAGGAGGGAGGGGGACACAGCAAGGCAGGCAGTATCAGGAGGGAGAGGGACACAGCAAGGCAGGCAGCATCAGGAGGGAGAGGGACACAGCAAGGCAGGCAGCATCAGGAGGGAGAGAGACACAGCAAGGCAGGCAGTATCAGGAGGGAGAGGGACACAGCAAGGCAGGCAGTATCAGGAGGGAGAGGGACACAGCAAGGCAGGCAGTATCAGGAGGGAGAGAAGTCAGAGATTTGGCTTCTTCCAGCCTTCCTGCTTGTCTACTTTGGATTCCAGCATTTGCTGTATTTTTTGACTCTAACCATCCAGAACAAAGCAGCCCCCTTGATTAGTACCACATCCACAAATATCCACTCCCTCTACCACCAATGCTGAGTAATAGCAGTGTGTACCATCGACCAAGATACACTGCAGGAATTCTCCTTTGACAATATACTCCAAACTCACATTTGCACTGCCTTACTTCAAACTAGAAAGTCAAGGGCAGCAGATATATGGGAGTACCACCACCTGCAAGTTCTCCACCAAACCACCCATCATCCTGAGTTGGAATATATCAATGTTCTTTCAGTGTCGCTGGGTCAAAATCCTGGAATTCCCTCCCTTATTGACATTGTGGGTCAAGCTACAACACATAGACTGCAGCAGTTCAACATGGCAGATCAATAGGAGGGCATGGTGGCTCAGTGGTTAGCACTGCTGTCTCAGTGAATTAGGGACCTGAATTCAATTCCAGCAGCGGGCAACTCTCCATGTGGAGTTTGTATGCTCTCCCCGCATCTGCAAGAATTTCCTCTGGGTGCTCCAATATCCTCCCATAGTCCAAAGATGTGCAGGTTAGGTGGACTGGCCGTGCTAAATTTCCCATAGTGTCCAGGGATGTGCAGGCAAGGTGGATTAGCCATGGGGAATGCACAAGTATGGGGTTAGTCTGGGTGGGATGTTCTTTGGAAGGTCAGTGTGGACTTGATGGGCTGAAGGGTCTGCTTCTACACTGTAGCGATTCAATTCTTCTAAAACCACCTTTTCAAGGGCAACTAGGTATGGGAAACAAGTATTGTTGCAGCCTGCAATGCCCTGAATGAATTTAAAAAGTGTACTTCAAAATGGCATGTTGCACTTAATGTAGTGTCTTTTTTGAACAGTTATGTAATGCACATTTACAAATATTATGAATAATGCATAGTTTTGGAGAAATAAACAAGTTTTAACAATATTTCTGACTGAAGAATTGTGCATGAAGTGGTGATATAGAGGAAGCTTATAAAAGCCAGCATGGATTTGTTCAGCTGAGTGCCCTCTTTTGATGTCGTACATTCAAAGTAATCAGCATACAGTGTACTTAAAGGATGACATGCAGAATGACAGAAAGACAAGGGCTGATAATGTATTATGCAAACAGATTGCTGTTCAAGACCTCAGAAATACTTGGTGGCACAGACCATTACCAAAAACAAACAGTAAGTCAAAACTTTTCAGCTTGCACTAATTAGGACTATCACACAAAAACTTTAAACGGAACACCAATTTACACAGCATGAGAAGAGGGTACTGATTGGTTGGACCAAGGCTGGCATGACAATGAAGGAGGAAGCTGTTAACTGTCAATACTCTGATCTTGTAGAAGATTGCCATGGGGAATGAAGCAGCAATTGGCAGTTCCCACAACCATTTTCATAAAAGAGGAAGGTGTAATGTGTGGATTAATTCTTTTTGCCAAAGCAGGATGGGTTCCTTTGTGTCAATTTATGTAACGTTAGTACCCGCCAATGTAAAACTACAGAGCAGACTGATAATCCTGCATCGCTTTCTATTTTAGTCTTGGCACAGTCAGGATTATTGAGTAAACATTGTCCAGTGGCAGAACTACATCTAACATTGGACCTTCTCATGTTTGTAAGCACAACTCATTGAACTTAAATAGCTCATTGACTACTGTTAACAGTCAAAAAGACAAGCTGTGTTAGACAGTCTGTTGGTCATTGGAATGTACAACCTAAACACTTGACATCACACTGGCAATGATACTCATAGATCTTATTTGTTCAAGGTGACTGCTGCATTCCTCATGCTAACACCCTTATCAATAAAGCCTACCCACCTGGTCAGTTTTTTTTTAAACCAGCTAACCACTATTAACAATGAACAGTTCAAAGTTTGGGAGAAGATTTGTAGCTCGGGTGCTCGTTGTTGTGGTTCTGTTCGCCGAGCTGGGAATTTATGTTGCGGATGTTTCGTCCCCTGTCTAGGTGACATCCTCAGTGTTTGGGAGCCTCCTGTGAAGAGCTTCTCTGATCTTTCCTCTGGCATTTATAGTGGTTTGAATCTGCCGCTTCCGGTTGTCAGTTCCAGCTGTCCGCTGCAGTGGTTGGTATATTGGCAAAACCAATGTAGTGTACAAAATCCCATGCACAAAACACTACATAGGACAAACAGGAAGACAGCTAACGATCCGCATCCATGAACACCAACTAGCCACGAAACGACACGACCAGCTATCCTTAGTAGCCACACATACAGATGACAAGCAACATGAGTTCGACTGGGACAACACTACTATTATAGGACAAGCCAAACAGAGAACAGTCAGGTAATTCCTAGAGGCATGGCACTCATCCACAGATTCAATCAATAAGCACATCGACCTGGACCCAATATACCGGCCACTACAGCGGACAGCTGGAACTGACAACCGGAAGCGGCAGATACAAACCACTATAAATGCTGGAGGAAAGATCACAGAAGTGTTTCACAGGAGGGTCCCAAGCACTGAGGATGTCACCTAGACAGGGGACAAAATGTCTGCTACACAAATTCCCAGCTCGGCGAACAAAATGAACAGTTCTTGCTGCATCTCGCACTAACCATGGTCCAATTAATCAGCACACTCTACTCCCGCTGTATAATTGATGTTTCCTTTCAAAGTTTGGTTTGTTGTGTGTCAGTCCTGCAATGACCTAATGTTCAGTCTAATGTTCAGCCTAATTTTCCCCTGTTCACTACAGCTTGTGTGATGTTCTATATTTCACTGACACGATTCCTAAGGGGAAGATCATGGGAAATTACATTGTGGAGTTGGCACCTTTTGTTAATAATGATACTTGATTTAGATGAGAACTGCAACATTGCAAAGAAACTCACTATCAGCACACTGAACTCATTCACAAACCCCCTGGCATCAACAACATCTTGTCAGACTTTGAGACATGATCACTGTGCAATATGATCCAGGGCTTCCAATTACTTCATGACCAAGAAAATTCAAATCCTTCCAAACAAAATAGATAACGAATTCAGCCACAGGTCTGAATTTGAGTGACCACTAAAGCCTGCTTTTTGACAGTTTTGTGACGAAATCACAGACTCCAAGCCAACTCAGTGTCATGGTGTATCATATCATGTCGCATTGTGTCCCATAGCCTCCTGTTGTATTGTTGTTCAAGGGTTTATTTATTATAATTTTTCTTTTGCTTTCTGACTGTGTCCAGAGATATGTTCTCTATCAGCTCCCATTCTCAATTACTAATTGATGAGCACATATGAATGTAATTCCTCAACCTACTGAATCATCAAACTGTAATGTTGACATTGACCAACGCAGCATGAAATGTGTTTGACGTCCACTGCTTTGAATTGGCCGCTATGGAATATCTCGTGCATTATGTGGAAAGTTTGGATTGAGACATTTAGAGATTCCAATTTGAGGTCAGAGCCTAAGGCTGTTCGGCATTGAAATGAGAGAAGGTCATAAAGAGATTAATTGTTATCTCTGCACAACCAATTGTGTGCCTGAGAGGAACAAATTGTTTGATTATCTATTTGAGAGCAAATGCTTGATGGGTCTTTTCTTTATCGTTCTCTCTGGTATGACCACACATTTACAAAGTCAAATGTTAATTTATTTAAGTTCCAAGAACTGGTTAATAATAAAAAAAGAAACATTGGCTTGATGGTTTCTGAGCAGCTACGTGCACAGTTCTTACATGTTCACACATTCCTACCACCACCAGCCTTCCCAGCCAATGGACAGGCCTCCACTGAGAGTGACGATGCCTGGCCTCTGTGGAAGACACTGATACGGTTAGGAAAGAAAGGAGCCATGTTTTTTATGGCCAGAGAAAGTCCCAAAGCTATCACCAGTGAAGTAATTAGGAAGGCTAGTCACAGTTTGTGGCTGCCAATATAGGGATAGGTGAGAGGGTCAGCCTGGGTGGGACGCTCTTCAGAGGGTTGGAATGGACTCAGTGGGCCAAATGGCCTGTCTCCCATAGTGTAGGGATTCAATGATTCATGGCTGCCATTAAAGTGATGAGAGTATGAGACAGGTTTGACGTGGCGAAAGTTCTTCATATTTCATAAGTTATCTTTCATGTAAGTAACCTGGAACAAAATTTGCCAGCAACAAAAAACTAAGAAAGGTCAAGAAACAAAATCTGTGGAACTATTTTGATCTCTATCATGGCAGTGCCAGGAGATCTGTTGAAATCACACCTCCCCTTCAATATATATCCTGATGAAAGGAGTGACATTACAGACAGGCCAATAGGATAAGGAGGGCCCTGAAGGGGAGAACTCACATCCAGTTAGAGGTGCTCTTTATTCTTTCAGGAAATGTGAGTGTCACTAGGAAGGTCAGCATCTGTCATTCTGTACATAAAACAAGTCTGACTTTCAGCTTGGCCACCTAACACCAATCAGTGCACTCTCAATCAGCAGTAACATGATTGAAGGTTCCATCTACAGGCTAGGGCTCATCACCTCATTACAGCCTTGTTTCAAACTGGGAAAAGAGCCTGAATCCCAGTCAGGTTTCTGGTTAGCGGTGTTCCCTGGATGTTGATGGTTGGGGATTTAATGATGGAAGCTGCCATTGAATATCAAGGTTGCACGATCAGATTCTGCCTCCCTGGAGATGGGTATTGACAGGCATGTGTGTGTTAATAAGTCCTGAGGTCTCCAGCATCACAGACAGTTTGGCCAATTCAGTTCTCTCCACGTAATATCAAGAGATGTCTGCAGGCACTGCAGACTGCTGAGACAGTGGGGCCTGACAGCATTATTACAATAACACTGAAGACTTATACAGGAGAGCTAAGTGTACCTTAGCCAGATCATTCCAGTACAGTTACAATGCTGGGATCTATGCGACAATATGGAAAAATTCCCTGCAATATTCTGTACACAAAAGAAGCAGCAGGAAATTCAACTTGGCCAACTAGCAGCCCATTCTTAATCAACTGCAAAATGAAAGAAGGTGCCATCAACAGAACACAGCGCCCAAACTCATGACAGCTTTGTCTTAAACTGGGCAAAAAAGCTGAACTCCTAGCGGTGAAATTAGGGTAATTTTCCTTGACATCAAAACACAGGTTGAGAGTGTGAAGAATTCACCACTTGCCTGGATGGGTGCCAGTCCAAGAATACTCAAGAAACTTGACCCCACTGAAATACAACACAGCCTGCTTGATTAGCACTCCTTCCTCCTTCCATCACCTTTAACATTTACTCACTCCCCCATTTATATAGGGAATGTAGACTGAACAGATAAGCCCTGGGAAGCACTGAGGATCAGAGGGACCTTGGTGTGCATGTACACCAGTCCCTTAAGATAGTGGGACATCCATATAATGTGCTTAAGGATGCATATGGAATACATGCCTCTATTAGCCGAAGCATAGATTTTAAGAGGAGGGAAGTTATGCTGAAACTGGAAAAATATATTGGCGAGGCCACAGCTAGAATTCTGTTTACAGTTCTGGAAACCTCATTATAGGAGGGATGTGATTGCATTGGAGAGGGTGTAGAGGAGATTTACAGGATGCTAATGTTTCGGGTACAGTGACCCTTCCTCAGAATTGGCCTCCCTCCCTCTGGCCGTCTACTGGCACTCGACTTGTTCATTGAGAAATGTTGACGTGACATTGGTCGCCTCAATTTCTCTATCACCCCCTCAGCCAATCCAACCTATCTCTCTCCGAACTGACTGCACTCTGTATTTGCTTAGATCCAACCCTGGCTTTGTTATTGAGCCAGCCATTAAGGGTGATGCTGTTGTCGTCTGTCGTACTGACCTTTACATTGCACAGGCTGAGCACCAGCTCTCGAGATACCTCCTTCTATCTCCCCCAGACCATGACCCCACCCTGGCCACATCAGGCCATTGGATCCACTAGTCACTGACCTAGTTTCATCTGGTGATCTCCCTCACACCTGCCTCCAAGCTGATCGATCCCAGCCTCGTACAGCTCGCTTCTACCTTCTTCCAAAAATCCACAAACAGGACTACCCGGACAGACCTGTTGTTCCTGCCCCAGAGAACTCATCTCTTCCTACCTTCCTAACCCCACCCCAGTCCAATCCCTTCCCACTTATTAAGCAGTTCTGAGGAAGGGTCACTGGATCCAAAACTTTAACTCTGTTTTCTCTCCACAGATGCTGCCAGACCTGCTGAGCTTTCCCAGAAATTTCTGTTCTTGTTTCTGATTGACAGCATCTGCCGTTCTTTTGGTTTTTACCTGGATGTTGTCTGGGTTGCAGAAGTTTAGTTATGAACAGAGATTGGACAGGCTGGGGTTGTTTACCGAGGAGCAGAGGAGATTGGGAGGGGACATGATTGAGGTGTATCAAATTAAGAGGGGCACAGACAGAGTAGAGAGAGAAAGCCTTTTCCCTTTGGTGGGAGAGATCAATGTCCAGGGGCATGGATTTAAAGTGACAGGCAGAAGGTTTAGAGGAGCTGTGATGAAATACCTTTTCATCCAGAAGATGGTAGGAATCCATAACTCCCTGCCTGTAAGGGGGAGAGAGGCAGGAACCCTCATCACATTGAAGAAGGATTTAGATGTGCACTTGCAAGGCCAAGGCACACATGGCTATGGGCCAAGAATAGCTGAGTGCTTGTTTTTCATTGGCACAGAGCCGAGAGTGTGGTGCTGGGAAAGCACAGCAGGTTCAGGCAGCATCTGAGGAGCGGGAGAATCGACGTTTTGGGCATAAGCCCTTCACCAGGAATGAGGCTGTGAGCTTCGGGAGTAGAGAGATAAATGGGAGGGGACTGTGGTGGGGGGGAAGGTAGCTGAGAGTGCAATAGGTGGATAGAGGTGGGGGTGAAGGTGAGAGGTCGGAGAGGAGGGTGGAGTGGACAGGTGAGAAAGAAGATTGACAGGAGGGACAGGTCAGGAGGGTGGTGCTGAGCTGGAAGGTTGGAACTGGGGTAAGGTGGGGGGAGGGAGAATGACGAAACTGGTGAAGTCCACATTGAAGCCCTGGGGTTGGAGGATCCTGAGGCAGAAGATGAGGCTTTCTTCCTTCAGGTGTTGGTTGGTGAGGGAGTGGTGATGGAGGAGGCCCAGGACCTGCATGTGTTTGGCAGAGTCGGAGGGGGAGTTGAAATGTTCAGCCATGGGGCAGTGGGGTTGGTTGGTGCAGGTATCCAGGAGATGTTCCCTAAAGCGCTCTGAGAGTAGGCATCCTGTCTCCCCAATGTAGAGGATACCACATCGGGAGCAACAGATACAGTAAATGACATGTGTGGATGTGCGAGTGAAACTTTGATGGATGTGGAAGGCTCCTAAGGGGCCTTGGATGGAGGTGAGGGAGGAGCTGTGGGTGCAGGTTTTGCAATTCCTGCGGTGGCAGGGGAAGGTGCCAGGACAGGAGGGTGGGTTGTCCCTAACTCAGTCATGTCCGTAGTTGAATGCAGCTCTAATAATACTTAAGGAGCATCATACCATCCACTTGATTGGAATCACGTCCACATACATTTATTGACTCTTGCAGTAATTTACAGTAGCAGCAGTGTGTACCATATATACCATGCACTGCAGAAATCCATTGGACAGCACATCCCAAATCCACAACACTACCATTTAGCAGAAAAGGAGCAGCAGATACACTGCCTGTACGTTCCCCTCCAAGTCACTCAACATCCTGATTTGGAATAATATCAGCATTCCTTCAGTGTCACTGGTCAAATCTTGTCACGAGGACAGCTCACTATCTCTGATCTCAGGTCAACTGGAGATGGACAATATAAGCTTGGATGCCCACATCCCTTGAATTTTTTTTAAATTCAAGTTGAGCAAGGTTTGCTATTCCACCAGCGCATCTCATCCACTTTCTGCACCTCCGTCCTCAAAGCCCACTCCTCCAATTGCAACAAGGACAGAACCGCCCCCCCCCCCCGGTCCACACCTTCCACCCCACCACCCTCCATATACATCGCATCATCCTCCACCATTTCCACCACCTACAGACGGACGGACCCCTCCACCAGAGATATATTTCCCTCCCCACCTGTATCCGCTTTCTGTAAAGACCGTTCCCTCTGTGACTACCCTGTCAGGTCCACACACCCCCACCAACCCACCCTCCCCTCCCGGCATCTTCCCCTGCCACCGCAGGAATTGCAAAACCTGCGCCCACACCTCCTCCCTCACCTCCATCCAAGGCCCCAAAGGAGCCTTCCACATCCATCAAAGTTCCACCTGTACTTTTTCAGCATCCATTGCTTCCGATGCTGTCTCCTCTACATTGGGAAGACAGGACACCTACTCACAGAGCGCTTCAGAGAACATCTATGGGACACGTGTACCAACCAACCCTACTGGCCTGTGGTCGAAAACTTCAACTCCCCCACCCATTCTGCTGAGGACATCACCACTCCATCACCATTCCTTAACCACCCGACACCTGGAGGAAGAATGGCTCATCTTCTGCCTCAGGACCCTCCAACCCCATGACATCAATGTGGACCTCACCAGTTTCCTCAGTTCCCTTCCCTCCATCTGACCCCAGCTCCAACCTTCCAGCTCAGCACCATCCTCATGACCTGTCTCATCTGTCCATCTTTCTTCCCACCTATTCACTCCACCCTCACCCTCAGTGATCTGACCTATCACCTTTGCCCCTACCTCCATCCACCTATTGCACTCTCAGCTACCTTCCCCCAAGCACCATCTCCCTCCCATTTCTCGCTCCCAGCCTCAATCCTGATGAAGGGCTTTTGCCCGAAATGTCAATTTTCCTGCTCCTCGGATGCTGCCTGACCTGCTGTGCTTTTCCAGCACCACACTCTCGACCTTAATCTCCAGCATCTGCAGTCCTCACTTTCACTACAGACATGTTGAGCTGAAAGGCCTTTTACTGTGGACCTTTAGGTCTCTATGACCATTAATGCACAGCAGCACAGTGTCCTACCTACAAGATGCAATGAAGCTCCTTTGACAGCACTTTTTAAACCTGTAACTTCAACAAACTAGAATGACAAGGGAAGCAGATGCTTGGGAACCACCTCAACCTGTAAGTTCCCCTCCAAGTTACAAACCTTTCTCACTTGTTACTGTCTTGCCATTCCTTCACTGTCATGGATCAAAGCCTTTGCTAACAGCACTGTCAGTGTCCCTACCCCCAGGGCTGCAGAGCTTCCTGAAGGCAGCTCACCATCACCTTCCCACTGCTATTAAGAATGGGCAAACAAATCCCAGCTGGTCCAACCAGTAATGTTCACATCCTGTGACTGAAGAAAGGAAATGCTATCTGCCACTTCTCTGCCCACAAGACCAGTCGGCAGAATTCGGGGAACTATGTGCTGTAAGTTCATTGTGTAACTGCATTAAGGATTTAATCTTTGTTCTGTGTAAGGAAACCTGTCAGGTGGGCCATTTACCCTTCACCAATATAAACCACATGGGGAGATAGGGCCTTGAACTGGGTATCATTCACCCACTGAAGTGCCTCAGTTGTAAATATATCACCATTCCTTCACTGCCACTGGACAAAATCCTGGAAGTCCCTCCCGAACAATACTGTGGGTCTACCTACAGCACCTGGACTGCAGTGGTTCAAGAAAGCAGCTCACCCCCATCTTCTGAAGGGACAACTAGGAACAGGCAATAAATGCTGGCATAACCAGCAACACCCACACATCCCTCAAGTGAAGAAAAGAACTCTGCACCAGTCTCCCTCTCCCACATCCTCTTTCTAACTGTGCAATGTTCATGTGTAAAGATAATAGACTAAACATTTCATTTCTGTCCAGCAGGTGATGTGCTCGATATCTCTCTGGCTCTTGTAAGATTACGTTGGGTGTGTGAACAGCTTTGGGTACTCGCTCAGTGGCACAGAGCCTTATTTATGGGCACATTTCACTGTTTTCCCATTTGGAGTGTTCCATTTACTTCAACTCCAGCGGTCAATCTGACACAATTTTAAATTTATTCACTAAGTGGAAGATTTGAAGGGAATAGCTGATAACTCTGCAACTCATCACTACCTCCTACCTCCTATTGTGTGCTCAAATAATTCTCCAAATAATGGCCAATCCACCTCTACCTACCTAATTCATAGAATTAACATTATCTGCCAGTTTGGAAA
This sequence comes from Chiloscyllium punctatum, assembly GCF_047496795.1. Classification (NCBI taxonomy): domain Eukaryota; kingdom Metazoa; phylum Chordata; class Chondrichthyes; order Orectolobiformes; family Hemiscylliidae; genus Chiloscyllium; species Chiloscyllium punctatum. The sequence continues at coordinate 65,339,106 of NC_092780.1, read as the reverse complement.
TGTATCTCCATGTTATTTAATATGTCTACGGGGCTTAAACTTTAGAGTGATAATGTTTTCTCGAACTTATAGAGAGCACAGAACAGTACAGCACAGGAACAGGCCCATCAGCCCACAATGTTGTGCAAACATGACGCCAAGTTAGACTAACACCGTCAGACTCCCCCTGGTCCATATCCCTCCATACTGTGTTTATTCAAGCCTTTACCTAAAAGCCCCTTTGATTCCCCTATCGTATCTATTTACAGAGAGAATGATTGAATTTAGCAAGAAAGAAACAGGCCAATAAGTCCAATATTCCTGTGTTCACCCACTGACAGGGCTTCTTGCCAAACCTTCTCATCAAACCCCATCAATACATCCTTACTTCCTTCAGGTACATACCCAGCTTCCCCTTAAATGCATCTATGTTTTATTTTTACCTTGTGTTGCTCCTTGTGGTCAGGAATTCCACGTTATAGCAATGCTTTCAGTGAAGATGGTTCTCTGAAATTCCTTATGTTTGCTTTATGTCAAGAAATGAAACACTTAGTCTATTAGTGGGCGGCACGGTGGCACAGTGGTTAGCACTGCTGCCTCACAGCGCCTGAGACCCGGGTTCAATTCCCGCCTCAGGTGACTGACTGTGTGGAGTTTGCAGGTTCTCCCCGTGTGTGCGTGGGTTTCCTCCGGGTGCTCCGGTTTCCTCCCACAGTCCAAAGATGTGCAGGTCAGGTAAATTGGCCATGCTAAATTGCCCATAGTGTTAGGTAAGGGGTAAATGTAGATGTAGGGGTATGGGTGGGTTACGCTTCGGCGGGGCGGTGTGGACTTGTTGGGCCGAAGGGCCTGTTTCCACACTGTAAGTAATCTAATTATCTTAACACTGAACACTGCACTGGTAGAAAGAGTAAGTGAGAGAAGGAGACTGGTGCAAAAGATTTTTTTTATTAACTTGAGGCATGTGTGCTCTGCTGGTGATGCTGGTATTTATTGTCCATCCCTAGTTGCCCTTGAGAAGGTGGTGTTGAGCTGCCTTTTTGGCTGCTGGAGGTAGACCCACAATATTGTTGAGGAGGGAATTTCAGGATTTCGTACCAGTGACAGTGAAGGGATGGAGATATATTTCCAACTCAGGGTGGTCAGTGGCTTGGAGCATTCATGCAAGTGGTGATGTTCTCATGTATGTGCTGTCCTTGTCCTTCTCGATGGAAGTGATGCAGCATTGTGGCTCAGTAGTCAGATGGATTGCCCATGCTAAACATGATGCTTTGGTAAACCAATCCATTCTGCCTGCCCATTGTCCAATCCCTCCATTCCTTGCTTATTCATGTGCTGATTTAAAAACTGCTTAAATGCCCCCATCATATCTATTTACAGAGAGAATGATTTAATTTAACAAGAAAGAAACAGGCCAATAAGTCCAACATGCCAGAGCTCATTCACTAACTGGTGCTTTCATACGAAGGGTGGTGAGTGCCTGGAACACACTGCCAGAGGGATTGGTGGAAGCAGACACAATAGCACCATTCAAGAAGCACCTGGACAAATATATCCATAGGAAGGGAATAGAGGGATACGGATCCTGTAAGTGAAGACAGTTTTAGCATGGAAGGGCAAAATGTGTTGGTGCAGGCTTGGAGGGCCGAAGGGCCTGTTTCTGTGCTGTATTGTTATTTATTCTTTTTGTTCTTTGTAAATTGCTCATAGTCACCAGGATGTTCTGGGTAAGCGACTTAACCATGGGAAATGCAAGGTTACAGGAATGGGGTGAGTCTGGAAGGGATACAGTTGGTGTGTACTCAATGGGCCAACTGGCCTGCTTCCACACTGTAGGGATTCTACGGCCATGGATTTGAAAGATGCTGCCACAGGATCTCTGATGAATTTCTGCAGTGCATCCTCTGGGTGGTACTCATTGCTGCAACTGAGTGACGGAAAACAGAGAGAGTTGCAAGACCTAAGCAGATTAAACCAACATGTGAGAGTGTTACAGCAAATTGGGAATGTATTAGTGATTACAATTTACAATAAGACTTCTGGAGAATTATGGAAACCAAACACAAATAATATATTTTTTAGTCATTTACAGGATGAATTGGTGGCTAGGCTAACATTTATGGCCCCTCCCTAACAGCAGTTAAGAGTTAACCACATTGTTGTGGGTCTGGAGTCACACGTAGACCAGACCAGGTGAGGCCCTTCCCTTAAGTGAACCAGATGGGTTTTACTCAGCAGTCAATAATAGATTCACAGGTCACCACTAATTCCACACTCCATCATCTGCTGTGGCAGGATTCGAGCCCCGGTCTTCGGAATATTACCTGAATCTCGGGATGAACAGTACAGTGATAATACCACTAGGCCATTGCCTATTGTTTTTGTAGACAAGCCATTCAACTAATGGGTTCATCAATAATAGAGGCAGAGACATGAAGGGAATAACTATTATTGAATCCCTACAGTGCGGAAACAGGCCATTTGGCCCAACAAGTCCACACCAACAGTCCAAAGAGTAACTCAACCAGACCCAATCCCTATTACTGTACATGTACCTTTGACTAATGCACCTAACATAATCCTGAATACTGTGAGCAATTCAACTAACCTGCGCATCTTTAGATTGTGGGAGGAAACTAGAGCACCCAGGGGAAACCCACACAGACACAGGGTGAACAATCAAACTCCACACAGACCCTGGTGCTGTGAGGCAGCAGTGCTAATCACTGAGCCTGTGTGTCACCCTGTTTCATGAAAATCAAGATAAGACTTTACTTAAGTGTAACTTCATATTGCTGCTACTGAAGCATTCTCAAACAGAATTGGTAAGCACCGACTGGGAACGATCTTTCACATCCTGACAAGAAGAGTTTATCCTGTGAAATCACTTAACCTATTTAGGTACCAACTGCTCATACAAAATCTCCCACCTTCCAATAGTTAAATTCTTTATAAAATTGTTTCAAATAAAGTCATAGGTCCACAAGACTTAGGAGCAGAAGAATACCATTGAGCCCATCGAGTTCACTCTGGTTTGATAACACTCAACTCCACCTTTCTGCCTATTTCCCATAATCCTTTACTGGAAGCTGAAGTTCAAAAAGAAGGTTTAATGTAAAATGCACAAGAAATGACCAGAATGAATAAAACATTTTGCTTTATTTTGTTCAATTGCTTTGTTCTTGTTGAGGTGAGCTCTTATAAAGCAGATGTCCATTTTCATTTACATGTTCTTTGCCAGACAGATAGTACCTCACCTGAGCAGTGCAGGACAACCCCCCTATTGCTGAAAGTATAAAATAGTTATTGTCTCCAAATTAGTCCCATTTTTCTCTGTGTGTACTACACATTACAATTCTAAATCAATGAACAAACCATGTCACAAGAACTGATTAAAACTGAACGAGATGCAGATGCTGGAAATCAGAAACAAAATAAAACAGAAATTGCTGGTCGGGCTTTAGTAGGGTTGGCAGCATGTTTGGGGAGCAATTGCAGTTAATGTTTTGAATTGAATAACCCCTGCTCAGAACTGCTCTAGTATCTCTTACCTCACTATTCCTTACCTCCCTTACCCTTACCTCATTCTCCCTCAACTCAGTACCTCTTGCCTCACTATCCCCCAACTCACCATCCTTTGCTTTGCTAACCCTGACCTCACTATCCATGCTTCATTATCAATTACCTCAACTCATTATCCTACACCTCACTGCCTCTCACCTCGCTGTCTCTCAGTTCACTACCCCTCACCCATTCTCACCTTCCCATACCATACTACCTCACACTCCGTGATCACTTACCTCACTATATCTTAACTCATACCTCATACCTCACTTCCCCACATCTAGCCTCACTACCATTCACCTCATGATCGCTCACCTCTGTGTATGGCACTTTGCATTTACCTATCACCACACCTAACCTTCTCCCTCCTGCCTGAATTTTATCTTCCACTTTGTGCACCATTCCATCTCCCAGCTCACCATCAGGGTATGTCAGGCTATGACAATCAGTGTCTAACCATGCCCAGCAGAGATTACATTTGACCAAACTTATAAACAGCCAGTGTATTCCATGTAAAAATAATTAACATTTTGGTATTAATTCTCCTACTGTACACACTGTGCTTTCAATTAACTCAGCATCAGGAATGATAGGAAAAGCTGACTTGTGTCAGTGACCAGTATCTATGGGTACTTTGGGAGGACAATGCTGTGACAGTCATAGAATCTCTGTTTTTGAATCATTATTCCCTTCTGTCTCATTGTCTGTTTCTTTGTGCTGATCAATCAATCTCTTTCCATTTCATATAATGCAAGTAGTACATGTTGTCCTGGAACTGGCTCCACATTACAACCATGTCCACACTCCGAAAATACCTAACTGGCTGGATAGCCTGATGGTAAGATCTTGCTAACAGTAAGTTCTTTCTTTTTGGTGTCAGAATTTGGGACTGGGTCAGGATGGCAACTAGGGATTAATGGGGCAGAAGATTAGCCCCTTCTCTGAACAACCTCCAGTCAGGAGAAACAGCCTTACAGCATCTAACCTAATGAATTCTCCAATAATTTTATACTTTACGATGAGATAAAGACCATAACTATAAGACTATAAGAAATAGGAACAGGAGGAGACCGTTCAATCCCTCAAGCCTGCTCTGCCATTCAATAAGATTATAGGTGGTCCAACATTCCTCACATCTACTTCCCTGCCCTTTCCCAATAACTCTTGATTTCCAGACTGATAAAGAATTTATCTCAGCTTTAAATATGCATAAGGACTCTACCCCCACAGTTCTCTGTGGCAAGGAGTTCCAAAGACTGACAATCCTCTGAATGAAATTCCTTCTGATCTTAGTTTTAAATTGGCACCTCTTTCTTTTCAGACCACGTCCTCTTGTCCTAGACTCCTCCATGAGGGGAAACATCCTCTCAGCATCTAATCTTATATGGTTCAATGCAATCACCTCTCATTCTTCTAAAGTCCACTGAGTAGAGTCCTAAACGGTTTGGCCTTTGTTCATGAATGAATCCTTCAATATCAGGGATTAACCAAGTGAACCTTCTTTGAATTGACCCCATGAAATATTATCTCTTCTTAAATCTCTAGCTGTGGTCTCATGAGCACCTTCTACAGTTGCAGTCAGACTTCCCTACTCTTATACTTCAAGCTTCTTGAAATAAAGGCCAACATTCCATTAGCCTTCCTCATTATCTCCTGTACCCATGTGCTCGCTTTCTGTGTTTCATGTACCCAGTCAACCCAAGTCCCTTTATGTTGCAGCGTTCTGCAGTTTTTCTCCTTTTAAATAATATTCTAATCTTTTCTCTCCCTTCCAAAATTAACGACTTCACATCTTCCCATATTATACTCCATTCACTAACACCTTACAACCTCAGCACTTACTTAACCTACCGATAACTCTCTGTGAAATGACTTTCAACCTATATTTGTGTTCTTTTGCACATTTAACCACAGTAAACTTGCTTCCTTCCTCTAAGTAATTTATATATATTGTAAACAGTTGTTGTCCCAGCATTGTTCCCCGTGGAACTCCACTGGTAACTAGCCTGGAAAATAGCTCCTTATCCCCATTCGCTGCTTCCTGCCCATCAGCCAGTTCTCTATCCATGCCAATATACTATCTCCAATAACGTGGGCTCTCATCTTGTTACTTAACCTTGTTGAATTCCTTCTGCAAGTCTAAATACAATGCATCTACTAGTTTCCCTCTATCCACTCTGGTTGCGACATCCTTGAAAAACTCTAATAAATTAGTCTGACATGATTTCCCTTTCATGAAGCCATGCTGAGCTGCTCGATTAGATTTTGATTACCAGATAAATGCGAGGTGCTGCATCTTGGGAAAACAAATCTTAGCAGGACTTATACACTTAATGGTAAGGTCCTAGCGAGTGTTGCTGAACAAAGAGATCTTGGAGTGCAGGTTCATAGCTCCTTGAAAGTGGAGTCACAAGTAGATAGGATAGTGAAGAAGGCATTTGGTATGCTTTCCTTTATTGGTCAGAGCATTGAGTACAGGAGTTGGGAGGTCATGTTGCGGCTGTACAGGACATTGGTTAGGCCACTGTTGGAATATTTCATGCAATTCTGGTCTCCTTCCTATCGGAAAGATGTTGTGAAACTTGAAAGGGTTCAGAAAAGATTTACAAAGATGTTGCCAGGGTTGGAGGGTTTGAGCTACAGGGAGAGGCTGAACAGGCTGGGGCTGTTTTCTCTGGAGTGTCAGAGGCTGAGGGGTGACCTTATAGAGGTTTACAAAATAATGAGGGGCATGGATAGGATAAATAGACAAAGTCTTTTCCCTGGGGTTGGGGAGTCCAGAAATAGAGGGTATTAAGGTGAGAGGGGAAAGATATAAAATAGACCTAAGGGGCAATGTTTTCACGCAGAGGGTGGTACATGTATGGAATGAGCTGCCAGAGGATGTGGTGGAGGCTGGTACAATTGCAACATTTAAGAGGCATTTGGATGGGTATATGAATAGGAAGGGTTTGGAGGGATATGGGCCGGGTGCTGGCAGGTGGGACTAGATTGAGTTGGGATATCTGGTCGGCATGGATGGGTTGGACCGAAGAGTCTGTTTCCATGCTGTACATCTCTATGACTCTATGACTAAATGTTCTGCCCTGACATTCTTAATAATAATCCATACTGCTCATCCTCATAACTCCAGAGAATTGTGTCCCATTCTACTCAAATTTCCTTATCACAAAACTCCCTCATGCAACAACACAATTGTTGCACCTTCTCTCAGGTTAAAAGGATGGAAATAGCACACAGGACTCAGTGTAATCTACATAACTACAGCAAGACTTCCTTACTTTTGTAATCCAAATTCCTTGTAATAAAGGCTAACCTTTCCTCATAATCTCTGTGAATAGCAACATCTATTAGCTTTTTATGGTTAAGGTTAATCTGCTTTTCCATTCTTTGCATCAAAATGGATAACTCAGATTTTTCTCTATTTGCCACCTTCTTGCCCAATCACTTACTCAGTCTATGCCCACGTTTAGAATGACTGTGTCCTCCCCACAGCTTCCTAACATCAGCCAAGTTTGACTCAGTCCCTTTTTACGGTCATTGATACAGATTGCAGGTTTTGAGCCAAGGTTATAATGCCAGCAGAAGAAATTTGACACGGAGCCAATTTAGACATGTCAGCAGATTGGTCAATCCTAAAGAGTGTCTGAAATGGATGGATTGTTTTGTATTTGATGTCGGGACATGGACACCCAAGGCAAGACTGGGATTTGTTACCATCTCTAAATACCCCTGGAGAAAAGGATGGTGTGCTGGATTCTTGAATGCTGTAATCAGTGGGAGGGTTGGTGCATCTGCAGAGCTGTTAGAAAGTGAGTTCCAGGATTTCGGCCCAGTGACAGTAAAGGAACAGTGGTTTTGTTCCAAGTCCGAATGGGGAGTGGGTGGTTTGGAAAGGAACTTACAGGTGATGGTGTGCCCTTGTATTTGCTGTCCTTGTTGGCCTTGTGGATGGAGGTGGTCGTGGGTTTGGATGATTTTGATGATTTTGTACCTGCTGCCATAGTGCACCCCAGTGCCAGGAATGTAGGAACAGACCATTCAACCATTGAGCCTGTCCTACCATTCAACACAATAAGTTGATTGAACACTTCAATGTGTTTTATCCATCCCATCCCCATAACCTTGTACACCAGTGGTAACCAGCAATCTATCCAACTCTACCTGTAACAGACTCAAAGACTGAGCTCCCACAGCCCTCTGTGGTAAAGAATTCCAAAGGTTCACAATCCTCTGAATAAAAAAAAATCTCCGCATCTCAGAGCTAAGTGGTGTCTCACTGGCTCTGGACCCCCCCCCAAACCAGGGGAAACATCTTATCTACATCTACACCATCTATTCCTTGAAGTATTTTGTAAAATTCAATGATGTCTGTCTCACTCTTCCAAACTCTTGAGAACACAGCCCAACGTTTACTCAAACCCTCTTCCTAGCACAGTCCCTCCATCTGAGGAACATGTCTAACTTTTTCTTTAATTGTAAACAATTCTGAAATCCCTGCATTAGTCACGGCTCACTGACCTCAATTGAAGGCCCGCTTCTTGGAGGAATTATAATTGCTGTGAGTCAAATAATGCAGTCGTTCTCCCCCGGACCCGGGGAGGACACGATCCAAGACCTACTGTGGAAGCCCGAAACTGCGGATAGGCGCGAACCCATTCAATTAGAGTCATAGAGTCAAAGAGATGTACAGCATGGAAACAGACCCTTCGGTCCAACTCGTCCATGCCGACCAGATATCCCAACTCAATCTAGTCCCACCTGCCAGCACCCGGCCCATATCCCTCCAAACCCTTCCTATTCATATACCTATCCAAATGCCTCTTAAATGTTGCAATTGTACCAGCCACCACCACATCCTCTGGCTGCACATTCCATACACGTACCACCCTCTGCATGAAAACGTTGCCCCTTAGGTCTCTTTTATATCTTTCCCCTCTCACCCTAAATCTATGACCTCTAGTTCTGGACTCCCCCACTCCAGGGAAAAGACTTTGCCGATTTATCCTATCCATGCCCCTTATAATTTTGTAAACCTCTATAAGGTCACCCCTCAGCCTCTGACGCTCCAGGGAAAACAACTCCAGCCTGTTCAGCCTCTCCCTGTAGCTCAGATCCTCCAACCCTGGCAACATCCTTGTAAATCTTTTCTGAACCCTTTCAAGTTTCACAACATCTTTCCGATAGGAAGAGACCAGAATTGCATGCAATATTCCAACAGTGGCCTAACCAATGTCCTGTACAGCCGCAACATGACCTCCCAACTCCTGTACTCAACACTCTGACCAATAAAGGAGAGCATACCAAACGCCTTTTTCACTATCCTATCTACCTGTGACTCCACTTTCAAGGAGCTATGAACCTGCACTCCAAGGTCTCTTTGTTCAGCAACACTCCCTAGGACCTTACCATTAAGTGGATAAGTCCTGCTAAGATTTGCTTTCCCTAAATACAGCACCTCGCATTTATCTGAATTAAACTCCATCTGCCACTTCTCAGCCCATTGGCCCATCTGGTCAAGGTCCTGTTGTAATCTGAGGTAACCCTCTTCGCTGTCCACTACACCTCCAATTTTGGTGTCATCTGCAAACTTACTAACTGTACCTCTTATGCTCGCATCCAAATCATTTCTATAAATGATGAAAAATAGTGGACGCAGCATCGATCCTTGTGGCACTCCACTGGTCACAGGCCTCCAGTCTGAAAAACAACCCTCCCCCACCACCCTCTGTCTTCTACCTTTGAGCCAGTTCTGTATCCAAATGGCTAGTTCTCCCTGTATTCCATGAGATCTAACCTTGCTAATCAGTCTCCCATGGGGAACCTTGTCGAATGCCTTACTGAAGTCCAGATAGATCACATCTACTGCTCTGCCAAAACCAATCTTCTTTGTTACTTCATCAAAAAACTCAATCAAGTTTGTGAGACATGATTTTCCACGACAAAGTCATGTTGACTATCCCTAATCAGTCCTTGCCTTTTCAAATACATGTACATCCTGTCCCTCAGGATTCCCTCCAACAACTTGCCCACCACTAAGGTCAGGCTCACTGGTCTATAGTTCCCTGGCTTGTCCTTACCACCCTTCTTAAACAGTGGCACCATGTTTGCCAACTTCCAGTCTTCCAGCACCTCAGCTATGACTATCGATGATGCAAATATCTCAGCAAGAGGCCAGCAATCACTTTTCTAGCTTCCCAGAGTTCTTGGGTACACCTGATCAGGTCCTGGGGATTTATCCACCTTTAACCGTTTCAAGGCATCCAGCACTTCCTCCTCTGTGATCTGGACATTTTGCAAGATGTCACCATCTATTTCCCTACAGTCTATATCTTCCATATCCTTTTCCACAATAAATACTGATACAAAATATTCATTTAGTATCTCCCCCATTTTCTGTGGCTCCACACAAAGGCCACCTTGCTGATCTTTGAGGGGTCCTATTCTCTCCCTAGTTACCCTTTTGTCCTAAATGTCCTTGTAAAAACCCTTTGGATTCTCCTTAATTCTATTTGCCAAAGCTATCTCATGTCCCCTTTTTGCCCTCCTGATTTCCCTCTTAAGTATACTCCTACTTCCTTTATACTCTTCTAAGGATTCACTCGATCTATCCTGTCTATACCTGACATATGCTTCCTTCTTTTCCTTAACCAAACCCTCAATTTCTTTAGTCATCCAGCATTCCCTACACCTACCAGCCTTTCCTTTCACCCTAACGGGAATATATTTTCTCTGGATTCTCGTTATCTCATTTCTGAAGGCTTCCCATTTTCCAGCCGTCCCTTTACCTGTGAACATCTGCCCCCAATCATCTTTCGAAAGTTCTTGCCTAATACCATCAAAATTGGCCTTTCTCCAATTTCGAACTTCAACTTTTAGATCTGGTCTATCCTTTTCCATCACTATTTTAAAACGAATAGAATTATGGTCGCTGGCCCCAAAGTGCCCCCCCACTGACACCTCAGTCACCTGCCCTGCCTTATTTCCCAAGAGTAGGTCAAGTTTTGCACCTTTTGCAGTAGGTACATCCACAGACTGAATCAGAAAATTGTCTTGTACACACTTAAGAAATGCCTCTCCATCTAAACCTTTAACACTATGACAGTCCCAGTCGATGTTTGGAAAGTTAAAATCCCCCACCATAACCACCCTATTATTCTTACAGATAGCTGAGATCTCCTTACAAGTTTGTTTCTCAATTTCCCTCTGACTATTGGGGAGTCTATAATACAATCCCAATAAGGTGATCATCCCTTTCTTATTTCTCAGTTCCACCCAAATAACATCCCTGGAAGTATTTTCGGGAATATCTTCCCTCAGCACAGCTGTAATGCTATCCCTTATCAAAAATGCCACTCCCCCTCCTCTCTTGCCTCCCTTTCTATCCTTCCTGTAGCATTTGTATCCTGGAACATTAAGCTGCCAGTCCTGTCCATCCCTGAGCCATGTTTCTGTAATTGCTATGATATCCCAGTCCCATGTTCCTAACCATGCCCTGAGTTCATCTGCCTTCCCTGTTAGGCCCCTTCCATTGAAATAAATGCAGTTTAATTTATTAGTCCTACCTTGTCCCTGCCTGCCCTGTTTGACTCACTTCTGTTCTCAGCTGTACCTGTCTCAGATCGATCTCTTTCCTCACTATCTCCCTGGGTCCCACCCCACACCGCCCCCCCCCCCCCCCACCCCCCACCTTACTAGTTTAAATCCTCCCTAGCAGTTCTAGCAAATTTCCCTGCCTATATATTAGTCCCCTTCCAATTTAGGTGCAACCCGTCCTTCTTGTACAGGTCACTTCTACCCCAAAAGAGATTCCAATGATCCAAAAATGTGAATCCTTCTCCCATACACCAGCTCCACAGCCATTAGATGGGAAATGTACTTTCCCAGCAGCCCCTGGTCCCTGGTTCCGGAATGTTCCCTATAATATGTTCCGGCCATGGTAAACTGCGGGTCACTGGAACTGCGGAAAACAATTCCGCAGATACAGAGATTGACCTGTAGTTCTTTAAAGATTGCTCACTGTCTGTGAACAGTCATGCCCTTTAATCGGGTAACTTGCTTACTGAGATATTCCTAAAACTTGTACTTAGAATCATAGATGAAAAATGTGTTGCTGGAAAAGTGCAGCAGGTCAGGCAGCATCTAAGGAGCAGGAGAATTGACATTTCGGGCATAAGCCCTTCTTCAGGAATGAGGAAGGTGTGCCCACCAGGCTAAGATTAAAGGTAGGGAGGAGGGACTTGGGGGAGCGGCTTTGGGAATGCGATAGGTGGAAGGAGGTTAAGGTGAGGGTGATAGGCTGGAGTGGGGGAGGAGAGGTCAGGAAGAAGATTGCAGGTCAAGAAGGCGGTGCTGAGTCCGAGGGTTGGGACTGAGACAGGGTGGGGGGTGGGGAAATGAGGAAGCTGGAGAAAACTACATTCATCCTGTGTGGTTGGAGGGGTCCTAGGCGGAAGATGAGGCACTCTTCCTCCAGGCGTCGTGTTGCCATGGTCTGGCGATGGAGGAGTCCAAAGACCTGCATGTCATTGGCGGAGTGGAAGGGGGAGTTAAAGTGTTCAGCACGGGGCGGTTGGGTTGGTTGGTGCGGGTGTCCCAGAGGTGTTCTCTGAAACGTTCCGCAAGCAGGCGGCCTGTCTCCCCAATATAGAGGAGGCCACATCGGGTGCAGCAGATGCAATAAATGATGTGTGTGGAGGTGCAGGTGAATTTGTGATGGATATCAAAGGATCACCTTGGAGGGAAGTGAGGGGGGAGGTGTGGGCACAAGTTTTGCATTTCTCGCGGTTGCAGGGAAAGGTGCTGTGAGTGGAGGTTGGGTTGGTGGGGGGTGTGGACCTGACGAGGGAGTCGTGGATGGAGTGGTCTTTCCGGAATGCTGATAGGGGAGGGGAGGGAAATATATCCCTGGTGGTGGGGTCCGTTTGGAGGTGGCGGAAATGATGACGGATGATACGCTGCATATGGATGTTGGTGGGGTGGTAGGTGAGGACCAGTGGGGTTCTGTTCTGGTGGCAATTGGAGGGGCAGGGTTCAAGGGCGGAGGAGCAGGAAGTGGAGGAGATGCGGTGGAGAGCATTGTCAACCACATCTGAGGGGAAATTGCAGTCTTTGAAGAAGGAGGCCATCTGGGTTGTTCGGTATTGGAATTGGTCCTCCTGGGAGCAGATGTGGTGGAGGCAAAGGAATTGGGAATACGGGATGGCGTTTTTACAGGGGGCATGGTGGGAGGAGGTGTAATCTAGGTAGCTGTGAGAGTCGGTCGGTTTATAGTAAATGTCTGTGTTGAGTTGGTCGCCCAAGATAGAAATGGAGAGGTCTTGGAAGGGGAGGGAGGAGTCTGAGATGGTACAGGTAAATTTGAGGTCGGGGTGGAACCATAGAGTCAAACAGTCATACAGCACAGAAACAGCCCCTTCGGTCCAAACCATCTACATCGACCAGGTCTCCCAAACTAAACCAATTCCACTTGCCTGCATTTGGCTCATATCCCTCCAAACATATCCTATCTATGGCCAAATGCCTTTCAACGTTGTAGCTGTACCAGCATCTATTACTTCCTCTGGCAGCTCATTCCAACACACACATAACTCTCTGTGTGACAAAGGCTGCCCTTCAGCTCCCTTTTAAATCTTTCTCCTCTCATCTTAAAATTATTTCCTCTGGTTTGAACTGCCTTAGGGAAAAAGACCTTTGCTAACCACCTTATCCATGTCCCTCATGATCCTATAAACCTCTATAAAGTCATCCTCAACCTCTATCCTACAGTGAAAAAATGTCCCAGCCTATCCAACCTCTCTTATACATCAAACCCTCCAGTCACGGCAACACCCTTGCAAATCTTTCCAGCATCCTCTCCAGTTTAATAATATCCTTCCTATAGCAGAGTGACCAGAACCATACACAGCATTCCAGAAGTGGCCTAACCAAGGTCCTGTACATTGCAACATGATGTCCCAACTCCGATACTCAATGGTCTGAGCAATGAAGGCAAACATGCCAAACGCCTTCTTCACCACCCTGTGACCCAACTTTCAAGGAACTATGTAGCTGAACCCCTTAGGTTTCTCTCTGTTTGACAACATGCCCCAGGGCCTCACCGTCAGCTGTGTACATCCTGCTCTTGTTTATCTTGGCAAAATGTAACACCTCACATTTATCTAAATTAAACTCCACCTGCCACTCCTCGAGCCATTGGCCCAATTGTTCAAGGTCACTTTATAATCTTAGATAACTTTCTTCACTGTCTACTATGCCAATTTTGGTGTTATCTGAAAACGTACTAACCATGACTCCTATGTAATCATCCAAATCGCTTATATTGGTGACAGACAAAGTGGACCCAACTCTGATTGCTGTGGAACACTGCTTATCACAGGCCTCCAGTCTGAAAAACAACCCTCCACCACCACCCTCTGTCTCCGAGCTTCAAGCTCATTTTGTATCTCCTTGATAAGCTCTCCCTGAATCCCATGCGACCTAACTTTACTAACCAGTCTACCATGCAGAACTGTGAGAAAAGCCTTACTGAAGTCCATATAGACAGTATCTACAACCCTACCCTCATCTATCTTCTTGATCACATTCTCAAAAAGCTCAATCAAATTTTTGAGGCACAAATATCCAGGTACTTCTCGACTGTATAGGCAGCATGATGGAAGGTGTGATTGGGGAAGGGTTGGGGAGCTGCTGCAATGCCACGGTGTGTCTGATAGAGAGGTGAATGTTTAAGCTGGTGGATTGGATTCCAATAAAGCAGGCTGCTTTATCCATGTGTTGCCCGAGCTTTGGGGGCTGGGATGGTGCATTGTCTGGGTTTTTGGATGTGACTGGAGTTTTGTAACATTACTCAGACACTAGACTAAACTTTAACATTTCTTTAAAGAAAAAACCTTCCTAAAGCAGAGGTGATGGTGCTTTGGCATTGTCACTGGTCTAATGATTCAGGCAATCTCTGTGGGAGCCAGGTTTGAATCCCATCACAGAAGATGATGGAATTTGAATTCAATAAAAGTCTGCAAATAAAAATCTAATGATGACATGAAATGGCTGTTGATTGTTATCCAATAAGAAGCTTAACACCATCCAGAAGAAATCAACATGCTTGATTGGTACCTCATCCAGAAACATTCATACCCTCCATCACTGGAGCTCAGTAGCAGCAGTGTTTACTCCTTCCAAGATGCACTGTAGAAATTCACCAAAGATCCTGAGACAGCACCTTCCAAACCCATGACTACTGCCAGCTAGAAGGACCAGGGCAGTATATACATAGGAATCCCTGTAAGTTCCTGTCCAAGGCATTCACCATTCTGACTTGGGAATATATCGCCATTCCTTCAGTGTTTCTGGGTCAAATTCCTGAAATTCCGTCCCAAGTCATTGTGGGTCTGCAGCGCATGAACTGCAGTGGTTCAAGAAGGCAGCTCACCCCCACCTTCTCAAGGGCAATGAGGGATGGGAAATCAACGTTCGCCCAGCCAAGGCCCACATCCCACAATGAAAAAAGAAAAGTAAGCAACAGAAAATTGTCCAATGTCTGCAAATCAGAGTTGGAGAAAAGGGGGAGTTTTGCAGGGGGCATGAAGATTGACTCTCGGATATCATAGGTTCCTTGGCAATTCTCCTCCAGTTCCACACATTTGAACTTCCACAGGGTTCCCAATTGCACGTTCATAGATACATCTGATCTCTGATGAAGGGAATTATTTACAATGGCCCAAGTCTTCCAAAAACATCTATCATTACTGGATTGTTGTTTTTGTACCTACTTTCTTACTCTGCGTCTACACTCTGCTTCTTTGGGCCTGGTTTAGATGCCAGAGGCCTCACAGACGTGTAGCAAAACCCTTGTAATGTAGGATCACGGGGCGAAGCCAAATCTCACCCCATTTTTACAGCACTAACTGCTCTATTTCAGGAATTAAGTAACTTTACAGCTCCCAAATCCTCAGTGAATAGAGACAGAGTAAGATAAGTGGGTGAAGGGATAGACTTAATCAGCTGGTAACTGGGGTGGTGTGGTCAGGGGAAGGGTTATCTGAGTGTGACAGGGATGCTGTCAGGGGTTGAATTTCTGCAGTGCACCTTGTATCCCTGATAACCTTTTACCCCTTTATTTAATAAGATTCTACCCACCTCTACCTTAAATATTTAAAGATTTTGCTTCCACCATCTTTTCAGGAAGGGAGTTCTGAAGACTCATGAAGATCTGAGGGAAAAATGATTGCCTCATCTGAGTTTCAAGTGGGCCAGTCCTGATTTTTAAACAGTGACTCCTTGTTCTAGATTCTCCCACAAGAGGAATTATCCTTTCCACTCCAGCCTGTCAAGACTCGGCAGGATCTTTTGTGTTTCAACCAACTCATTTCTTATTTTTCTAAACTCCAGCGAATCCTGGCCTGTCCAACCTTTCCTCGTAAGACAACCCTCCCATTCTTGGTATTAATCCAGTGAACTTGCTTTGAACTGTCTCTAGCATTTACATCCTGCCTTCAATAAGGTGATTATTAATGTATACGGTACTCTGTATAACAAAAGCATTTTCTCCATGATAAATGATAACATTCTATTAGCTTCCCAATTACTTGCTCTACTTGTATACTAGCCTTTTGCAATAGATGCACCAAGACATTTTGAGGTCCCTTTGTATCTCAGTGCAATCTCTCACCGTTCAAATAATATGCTTCTTTTTTATTCTTCCACCAAAATGGACAATTTCACACTTTCCCACATAATACTCCATTTCTCACATCTTTGTCTACTCAAATGACCTTTCCACATCTCTCTGTAGCCTCTTTCTGTCCTCTTCACAATTTACATTCCGACTTTCAAGTCATCCTTCTGGCTTTGTGTCTCATGTGTTTCATAGCAACTACCTCCTAAAATGCTGGCATGTTACCGCAGAGGTTGCACAACTATGGTAAGCCACATGCGTACAATGTACAAACACATTTTTCCAAACAGGCCTAAGCATCTGAAAGTACAACTCCCAATAATGGACTGATTAAAATTGGGAATTGACGTGAAGCCAAAATGGATTGAATAGTTTTCTCAGTGGGTTGTGGGGCTGAAGGAGGCAGGGTGGAGTGAGGCTTTGGAGAGGCATAAAAACATGAATGAGAATTTTAAACATCGAGGCTTTGCTTGAGTAGGACACAGTTTGGGCCAGTGAGCACAAGGTGTTGCAGGAACAGGAATTGATGCAAGTAAAGATCCAAACCTTTAGATAATCTGAAGTTAATGGAGTAAGATGGGACAACCATTATGGATGCAGCAAAGCTTGAGGTACTAATGGGCTTGATGAAGCTTTTGATCAACTGATGGGTTGAAGCTGTTCAGTGGAGTAGGGAAATGTTAGAGAAATTGAAATGGACAGTCCGAGCCAATCACTGGGTTGAGGAGAACATAAAAGGAGCAAACTGGTTTTATTTCAGCTCGTTACCTGAGAACAGGACGATGTTGGGAATATAGCCTGGAGTGGGAACTGAAGGCAAGAGCTTTAGTTTCCCCAGTATTTAATTGGAGAAAATTTCTGTTCATTTAGTATGGATGTTGAACACAATGTTTGGCAGCTTAGAGACAATGGGGGGACAGAGGAAGGCACTGAGGTATAGCTGGTGTCATATACATTGATATGAAAACTAATGCTATGCTTTTAGCTATGTTGCTGGGAGGCAGACGGCAGATTATAAATAGGATAAGCTGAAGATAAATCCTGAGGGATCCTAAAGGCAACAATATGGGACTAGGAAGAGAAACCATTGCAGGAGATTCTTTGGATATGAATAGAACAGTAGAGTCAAAGAGTCATAGAGATGTACAGCACAGAAACAAACCCCTCGGTCCAACTCGTCCATGCCAACCAGATATCCTAAATTAATCTCGTCCCATTTGCCAGCACTTGGCCCATATCTCTCTAAACCCTTCCTATTCATATACCCATCCAAATGCTTTTTAAATGTTGTAATTGTATCAACCTCCACCACATTCTCTGGCAGCTCGTTCCATACACGCACCATCCTCTGCGTGAAAAAGTTGCCCCTCAGGTCCCTTTTGAATCTTTCCCCTCTCACCCTAAATCCATGCCATGTAGTTTTGGACTCTGCTACCCTAGGAAAAAGACCTTGGCAATTCATCCTATCCATGCCCCTCATGATTTTATAAACCTCGAGAGGTCACCCCTCAGCCTCCAACACTCCAGGGAAAACAGTCCCAGCCTATTCAGCCTCTCCCTATAGCTCAAACCCTCCAACTCTGGCAACACCCTGGTAAATCTTTTCTGAACTCTTTCAAGTTTCACAACATCCTTCATATAGGAGTGAGACCAGAATTGCACACAATATTCCAAAAGTGGCCTAACCAATGTCCTGTACAGCCGCAACATGACCTCCCAACTCCTGTACTCAATACTCTGACCAATAAAGGAAAGCATACCAAATGCCTACTTCACTATCCTATCTACCTGTGACTCCACTTTCAAGGAACTATGAAGCTGCACTCCAAGGTCTCTTTGTTCTGCAGCACACCCATAAGATGTGATCTTATAAGATCTTACCATAAGTCCTGCCCTGATTTGCCTTTCCAAAATACAGCACCTAACGTCTATCTAAATTAAACTCCATCTGCCACTCCTCAGCCCATTGACTCATCTGACTACGGTCCTGTTGTAACCTGAGGTAACCCTCTTTGCTGTCCACTACACCTCCAATTTTGGTGTCATTTGCAGACTTACTAACCATACCTCCTATGTTCATTTAACAGAATAGTAAGTTACTGTTGCTTGTATTTTTGCAAAAAGATACAGTGAAAAGTGTTTAAATCGCCATACTCCAGCACCTCTATTAATAACAGATATCATATATATTGAAAAAATTAAATTAAGACAAAATTCATTTTCAAGAAAAAGACAGGACCCACATTCTGCACCGCTGAAGAATCAGACAGAACATCCACCATTACACCCACCCACCTCATTGCCAAGCCTGCCGCTAATCCGGGCCATCGGAATCCTGGGTAGACCCATCACGTCGCTGAAGCTGCTGAGGATGACCTACCAGGATATGGCTGCGATGGCAGTGAGGAACAGACCATACCACATCCACTGCTGTAGCCTTCATTGGGAATCGAGAATCTATCTACCTCTCTCTTCAAAATATTTACAGATTCTGCATCCACTATCTTTTTGAGGAAGGGAATTCCAAAGATTCACAAATGGAAAACATGCTTCCTCATGGACTGCATGGTAACTCAGTGGTTAACACTGCTGCCTCATAGCACTAGGGTCCCAGGTTCGATTCCAGCCTCAGTTGACCGTCTGTGTGGAGTTTGCACATTCTCCCCATGTCTGTGTGGGCTTCATCAGGTCAGGTGAATTGGCCATGCTAAATTGTCCCTAGTGTTAGGTGCATTAGTCAGAGGGAGATGGGTCAGTGTGGGCTGAAGGGCCAGTTTCCACATTGTAGATAATCTAATCTCTGTTTTAATAGGCGTCCCCTTATTTTTAAATTATGATGCCTGCTTTTAGATTCTCCCAGGAAAGGAAATATACTATCAACATCCACCCAGTCAAGTCTCCTCAGAATCTTAACTGATTTAATTCAGTCATCACTAATTCCAGAAGATATATGCCTAGTCTGTCTATCATTTCCTCATAAAACAATCTGCTCATTCCAGGGATTAGAAAGCTGCAAACATTTGTGCAATTGCTCCCAACATGTTAACATCCTTCCATACTGTTGACAGTATTCCAAATGCAGTCTTACAAATGCCTTGTATAATAGAAGCATATGCTCTCTGTTCTTGCATTCAAATCCCTTTGCAATAAAACATAACATTCAATTTGCTTTCCTGATTACTTGCTGTACCTGCATGCTAATCTTCATGCACTAGGACACTCAGATCTCTCAAAGCTCTTCAACCTCATTGTCTTTACATAATATGCTTCTTTATTTTTCTTTCTGTCAAAATGGAAACTTCTTACCTTTCCACATTGCACTCCATTTGCTTGACCTTTCTCACTCCTTTAATCTAACCTGATGTCCTCTTTACACTTACTTTTCTACCCAGCTTTATATTATCAGCAAATGTAGCAATCATCGCTTCATTCCTT
This sequence comes from Chiloscyllium punctatum, assembly GCF_047496795.1. Classification (NCBI taxonomy): domain Eukaryota; kingdom Metazoa; phylum Chordata; class Chondrichthyes; order Orectolobiformes; family Hemiscylliidae; genus Chiloscyllium; species Chiloscyllium punctatum. The sequence continues at coordinate 65,319,452 of NC_092780.1, read as the reverse complement.
TTATCTAAATCACCGCTACTGGACTTATTGGAGACTATCATAAATTTATGGCCTCTGGTGATGCTCTTTCATAGAATGCTTACAGTGTGGAAGCAGGCCATTCGGCCCATTGAGCCCAAACTACAACTCTGAAGAGCATCCTACCCAGACCCACCCCCCTACCCTATCCCTATATCTCTGCATTTCCAAGATTTCTCCACCTAACCTACACATCCCTGAACACTGTGAGCAATTTCCCATCGCCAATCTACCTAATCTGCACATCTTTGGAGTGTGGGAGGAAACCGGAGCACCCGGAGGAAACCCACGCCGAAGCGGGGAGAATGTGCAAACTCCACACAGACAGTCACCTGAGGGTGAAATCAAACCTGGGTCCATGGCACTGTGAGGCAGCAGTGCTAACCACTGAGCCACTGTGCTGCCCCTGCAATAGAAAATATTCCCTCTGGAAAACTTTTCATAGCTTTAAAGACCACTGATAGATCTCCACAAACTTTTTTTCAAGTGCAAAGATAGTTAAGTCTGTCAATTCTTATTAGAAATGCATACTCATGCAATTCTGGAATCATTTTTTCCAATCTTCTGTTTTCCTTCTCTGTGCCCTTATACATTTTACATAATGTGTCTGCCATACTTGCACAGGATAATCTAAATGGGGTCTAACTAATGTTCAATCCAGGTTTAGTGTCAGGATCCTACATGATGGTATTATTGAATGTCAGATCTCAGACCGATACCTGACTTGTGAGACTAGAGTTTGTGTTGGTTTGTTTTTAATGAAATGGTCTCTCACTGAAAAATAACCGATCTGCAGAGTTTGCTTTCATAATACAACATTTTATTAACAAAAGAAAGAAATGAAAAAAAAAATCATCACTTATAATCAATCCCCAAACACTTATTTGTTAAAAAAAACACAGCTTTTGTATCCTACCCAAACAACCCTGACACCAAAGCCAAAGATACCACTCAAAGATACAATACCAACACCAGACTCTCAGTGTCTAACAACTCACTGCATTTAACTCACTTGTGATAACTAGAATAGCAGATAGTTTCTTCCTAGAGCTCGTCATACACTCGAACCTGACTTTGCTGCCCTTTCAGTAGCCTCTTGAGAGTTTTACTCAAACATTTCTGGTCTCAAGCTATCAGCAATTATTTATTCTAAGCTCATCAAATTTTACTCTTGCCATTTCCTCTCAGAAGCAATAATGAATCGTTTTCCACCCAAACAATGTACAGCACAGTTCAACATCCAGAGTAAAACTAAGGGCAAACTCTCTCTCAAAGCAACTGGCTGCCCTTCTAAACCATAGCAAACAAAAACTGAAATTGTGGGACAAACTCTGCAGATCACCGGACCTAAAACATTAACTTTGCATTCTCTCCTCAGATTCTGTCAGACCTGCTGATGAGTATTTTTCAGCAATTTCTGCTCATTTTCAATTTCCAGCATCTGCAGTTCTTTTGGTTTTATTTTGCTTACTTCTAACTGTACCTTGTTATAAAATCACAGAATCTCTATGAGCAGGCCATTCAGCTCATCAGGTCCACACCACCCCTCTGAAGGGAATCCCACCCAGACTCAGCCCCCTACCTTACCCCTATAACCTTGCATTCCTCATGGCTAACCCACCTAACCGACACATCTCTGGATACTATAGACAATTAGCGTGGCCAAACCACCCTAACCTGCACATCTTTGGACTGTGGGAAGAAACCTGGAGCACCTGGAGGAAACCCACACAGAGCACAGAGAGAATGTGCAAATTTCACACAGACAGTAGCCAAAGTGTGGAATTGATCCTGGGTCCCTGGTACTGTGAGGCAGCAGTGTGAACCATTGTGCTACTGTGTTACCCCTTCTTGCTCAGTTGTAAATTCTTACTGCAGTACACATAAACTCAAATTCTAAAGCTAGGTCACAAACTGTTTAAAAATAAATCACTATGGTCACAGAAATACTGGTTAATTATTAATTAATTACATTATTAATTCATAGAAAAATTATTAACTATTACATTATTAATAGAAAAAATCCAAATCTTTCACTAATGCAGAATCCAAAAACCCAAACTTACAACAAATGATATTAACAACGTACATAAACAATAACTCTCCTAGTTTTCAATGCTGGCCTTCCAGAAAGAATGCCTGAAGGTTATTGGATTTATCATCCTGGCATGCTTTTGAGTGATGTATGCATTGTCCAAGGTTCCTTTATTCCTCTACCACACCTAGACTTGCACTTTACAACTAACGAGTGACCTCCATATTCCTCTTACCAAAATGTAAAATCTGCATTGAACTCCACTTGCCAATTATTTTCCCATTCTTCAATTTATTATGCTCATCATTTGCTGTCGTCCACCTCGTTCCTCCCAGCAAAAAGAAACATTGGTGTCAATCGTCCAATCAGAAATTGTGTTTTGATCCCTGAGCCGAACATAAATTGTGAATATCTGTGGTTTGACACTGACCCTTGCAGAATCTCACTTTCAGTTACTGTGTAACTAGTCCTGCCTCCCTCCCTGCCTTCTGGCTTGAAAGTTAGCAAACCATTCTGCCACTGGTCATGATCCATACTCTTTGGTTTTATTCCTGAGTCTAATATGTGGGACCTTATCCTTTGAAAATCCAAATATGTAACATCTAATATATTAACATTGCCTACTTTCCCTGTTACTGCCTGAAGAAATGTGAGGTGTGAGGTGATTCACTTTGGAAGGAGTAACAGGAATACAGAGTACTGGGCTAATGGTAAGATTCTTGGTGGTGTAGATGAGCAGAGAGATCTCTGTGTCCAGGGACATAGATCCTTGAAAGTTGCCACCCAGGTTGATAAGGTTGTTAAGAAGGCATACGGTGTGTTAGCTTTTAATGGCAGAGGGATTGAGTTTTGGAACCATTAGGTCATGTTGCAGTTGTACAAAACTCTGGTGTGGCTGTACTTGCAGTATTGCGTACAGTTCTGGTCACTGCATCTTAGGAAGGATGTGGAAGATGTGGAAAGGGTTCAGAGTGAGACTTACAAGGATGTTGCCTGGTATGGAGGGAAGGTCTTATGAGGAAAGGCTGAGGGACTTGAGGCTGTTTTCATTAGAGAGAAGAAGGTTAAGAGGTGACTTAATAAGATGTACAAGATGCTCAGAGGAGTAGATAGGGTGGACAGTGAGAGCCTTTTTCCTCAGATGATGATGGCTAACCTGAGGGGACATAGCTTCAAATTGAGGGATGATAGACATAGGACAGATGTCAGAGGTAGTGTCTTTACTCAGAGAGTAGCAAGGTCTTCTAATGCGCTGCCTGCAATCATAATAGACTTGTCAACATTAAGGGTAATTAAATGGTCAGTGAATAAACATATGGGTGAGAATGGAATAGTGTAGGTTGGATGGGCTTCAGATTGGTCTCACAGGTCAGTACGATATCGAGGGCTGAAGGGCCTGTACTGTGCTGTAATGTTCTAAGTTCGATGTTAAATGCAATAAGGTTTGGCAAGCAAAAGTTTCCCTTTTGTCAGTTCAGGTTGTGTTTTTAATTATAGGTCCTATTCTGCCTTTCACCTCCAACAATGTTCCAAGGAGGTTAATCTGAAACTTGAGAAATGTAAAACTTGTTTTCAATTTGCACAGCTTCCTGGACGGAACACGAAGCCCAGCAATTCCAGCTCAGAAGCAGTGCCCTGTTTGTTTACCAACAGCTGGGGTTGGAAGTCGTGTTGTGTCTTGTTCCATTGCCACAAATGCTTCCATTGCATTATCATCACTTGCCACTTAATCGCAGCTACCTTTGATCAGATCACAGAATGTTCTCTTGTTATTGGCCAGTTCTGAATTTGTGCTTGCTGTAGCTGAGCTGGTAGCACTCCATGTGGGTCGGAATGTCATGGATTCAAAGCTCACTTCTGGGGCTTGAGCACAAAATCGAGAGAAATGGTACTGAGGGAAGGTTGTACAGTTGGAAGTGCAGTCTTTCAGGTGAGATGTTACACTGAGGTTCCATCTGGGCTCTCAATTGGCTGAAAAAGGGCCATGACATTAGCTTCAACTGTGCCCGAATTGGATCTTGAAATCTGATTAACTTCATGCACAAATTATAAAAACAAAACTAATTCACATCCAAAGGGGATCGAATCCACAATCTAATTTGATTACATAATCTTCACATACATAATTCAAATCGCTTTAAATGTTAAGTCCACAATCAAAACCAATGAGTACACACCTCTCCAAGTAATTGTTGAAGAGCATCTAGAACAACTGCAAATGCTAAATGAATATTCAAAACACAAGATTACAATTCAGCTTCTGGGTCATGACCAGGCTCCAAATAAAAAAAAACACATAAAAGTATAATTTATCCAGTCAATACCTTATGGAGCTATAAAAAGTCTTGTACAGAAAACAGCAAGAAACATAAACCAGACAGAAACATAGAAATATGACTCAGCTTGGCACAGGTAAATGAGAATGGGGGCGAAAGTGAGGACTGCAGATGCTGGAGATCAGAGTCAAGATCAGAGTGGTGCTGGAAAAGCACAGCAGGTCAGGCAGCATCCGAGGAGCAGGAAAATCGACGTTTTGGGCAAAAGCTCTTCATCAGGAATCAGATAAGAATGGAACCAGGCAAGAGCTGACCCACTCAGCTGGATAATGATGGAGAGGACCTGGGGAGGATGGTGAAGCATTTGAAAGGCTGAAGGCAGGTTTGGAGAAATAAGAAGGGCTCATTTACCGTTGTCACATAGAATGTCACGACTGACACTACAGAGTTCCAGTTCAGTTCAGTAACAAAGTTTTAAACCTAATCAGCATGACTCATGGAATTTAAGGAAAAGTGGGTGCTGATTTGAGATGTGGACCCTGGAGAGGGATGGTAGGTTGAAAACGGGATGGTAGTTTGCAAAGGTGAACCGATCAAGAGTTTTATTCTCTGAGAAGGGTCTGATGATGAAAGACTTCAAGGTGTGAGGGGCAACACCTGAACAGTGCAAACCAACTACGACCTCAGATCAGACGCGACAACCCGCTGAATTTAAGCATATTACTAAGCGGTGGAAAAGAAACTAACCAGGATTCCCTTAGTAACTGCGAGTGAACAGGGAAGAGCCCAGCGCCGAATCCCCGCTCGCCTGACGGGCGAGGGAAATGTGGCGTACAGAAGCGCTTTCTGTGACGGTGCCCAGGCGCCTAGGTCCTCCTGATCGAGGCCTAGCCTGAGGACGGTGTGAGGCCAGTGGCGGTGAGAGGCCCGTCGAGAACGTGTCTTCTTGGAGTCGGGTTGCTTGTGAATGCAGCCCAAAGCGGGTGGTAAACTCCATCTAAGGCTAAATACTGGCACGAGACCGACAGTCAACAAGTACCGTAAGGGAAAGTTGAAAAGAACTTTGAAGAGAGAGTTCTAAGCTGTGCCATCACACTGATCTCAGTAAATTAATCTGTGCACTCAGATGTGCAAAATAACAAAAAGATCTTTTGTTCCTTAATTCTCTCATGAGATGTGAGTAGTACTGACAGGGCCAGCATTTATTTTCCATCCCCAAGTGCCCTTGAACTGAGTGGCTTGTTTGACCATTTCAAAGGCAGTTACTGGAGGATTGTATGGATCTGAAGTTACTGGAGTTACCAGACCAGGTAAGGATGGTAGATTTCCTTCCCTTAAGGGCATTAGTCAATCGGATAGGCTTTACAACAAACAATGATGGATTTCACAGTCATTGTCACTGAGTCCAGCTTTATATTCCAGACTTGTGCTGACTGAATTTAAATTGCACAATTTGCCCTGGTGGGGACTGAACCATGTCCCCAGTGCCTAGTCCTGAACCTAGACCAGTGCCTGAACCATGTCTCCAGTGCCTAGACCTCTAGACCACTAATCCAGTGATACTCTGTACTTAAGGAAATCATATGAACACTCCAAAAAACCAAGCAGCAAACTGAACTGCTAACCCTCCAACCTCTCCTCGTTCCTATTCACTGTGAATTGGTTCACACTGTTCAGGTGTTGCCCCTCACACCTTGAAATCTGTCATCATCAGACCCTTCTCAGAGAATAAAACTCTTGATCGGTTCACCTTTGCAAACCTTTCAATGGGAGATAGGAGAAGAACAATAAAGAGATCCAAGTTCAGGATCTTGGGCACAGAGTTACCCTGAAACAAGTCCAATGGAAAGGAGAGTTGCCAATAGTGGTGACCAATTGGATGGTCTCGATCTTTGTGACAGGCAAGTCGATGATGACTTTGCCTTAAGTGTATGTGCTCGACTCTTCACCGTGTTCAGCACCAACCTGAAAGGAAGGGCTTGTTCTGAGGAATGTGTGCAATGGCACCTCCCAGAGTTAGATGATCAATGTGATGACCTGACAGAGGAGCATCAGCTACTTCAGGAAGACAACAGAAAGATTTTCATTTGTGTGGCACCTTTCATGATCAAAGTGCTTTACAGGCAATTGGGAATCCAGTTAATGCCTGAACCAAAGGATGGCACCTCCAACAATACGGTGCTCCCACAATACTGCACTGGAGGGTTATCCTTGACTTTTGTGCTCAGGTTCTGGGTGAGACTCAAAACTGTAACCCTCTGATTCTGAGGACAAAGAGAAAGGGTTGGAAGGACAAGGTGGTATCCTTCCTGGGGTTAAAGGGCAATGCAAACTCTCTGGTCATCTTCTCCCAGAAGCTCTGGTGCTGGCTCCGAGAACCTGCAAGTTCCCTTCCTTAGTTTCTGAAATGTGCTACAGTGTGTCAGCAAACATTGTGCTCAAAATCCAATACATTATTTGCACCGTGAACATTGCAGGAGTGAACGTCTCCAGGCAAATTCAAATAGTAACCCAGAGCCAGAACCAGACTATCGATAAAATCCAGATTCCCAATCAGGGCCAGGCTCAGCTCCTCAGGCCTCACTCAGCACTTTGCCCATAATAACGCAAAACAAATACACAAGCAGAAGATCTGAGCAATCTTCAATAGAGTAAGTAACAATGTTCAACCCAATGATCAGCTCCAGTCATATACTCATTCTATTGCTAAGACTATCCATTTCAATCTTTGTAGTATCACCAAACTACAGCAAAACCGCAACCCACTTGCTGATCAAAATCTTCCCAATTGCCTTTGGTACCTCCTAGCTGGTCATCACATCCCAATCCATTAACTTCAAATCACCCAGTGTTGAAATATCACACTGTTGCTCTTTCTCTCAATATTAGATGCTGAGTGTGCTCCAGGGATACATAAATCCTGACAGTAACACTGATTATCAGTCACTAAGGCACTTAGTTGATACTCAACAAATCGTCTGTGTATAAATGAGCAAAAAGCCACTATTTAGTCAAGGTATTTTCATAGAATTAAAGAGTCACAGAAATGTGCAGATTGTGCCCCATCCCACTACACTCTGTAACTGAAGGATCTGCTTACTGAGTTCCAATCTCCAGCCCGTACCCCAGTCAGTGCATCATATTTTTTCCAGGTCTTGTAAAGACTTTTAGAATTAGCTTTATTGTCACATACACACAAATGAGTACTGTGAATAATTTACAAGTTGCCACTTATGGCTGCACCTTAGGTACCAACGTATAGATTCTTAAGTATAAACTATTAGGAAAAGAAATCATTAAAAATACAGCAATAAACTAGAAATTCAGAGGAGTAAGAGTTCAGAACAGCAGTCCAGCAAAAGCAGACCGTGCTGAGCGTCATCTCGAGGCTGGTAGTTAGAGGCCACACTGAGGCCAGGAGTTAGAGACCACACTGAGGCCGGGAGTTAGAGACCACACTGAGGCTGTGGGTTCGAGACCACACTGAGGCTGGGAGTTCGAGACCACACTGAGGCCGTGGGTTCGAGACCACACTGAGGCCAGGAGTTAGAGACCACACTGAGGCCGGGAGTTAGAGACCACACTGAGGCTGGGAGTCTGTGTCTACACTGAGGCCGGGAGCCTAGGTCCACACTGAGGCCGGGAGCTTGGGTCCACACTGAGGCTGGGAGTCTGTGTCTACACTGAGGCCGGGAGCCTTGGTCCACACTGAGGCCGGGAGCTTGAGTCCACACTGAGGCCGGTAGTCTGTGTCCACACTGAGGCTCGGAGTCTGGGGCCACGCTAAGGCTGGGAGTCTGGATTCACACTGAGGCCGGGAGTCTGGGTCCACACTGAGGCCGGGAGTCTGGGTCCACACTGAGGCTAGGATTTTGAGTCCATGCTGAGGCCCGGTGTCTGCGCTGACTTTCATCCCAGCTTTAGCGACAGTGCTGTCCGAGGACAGAAGGTAAAAAGAAAAGTTCTGGCTATGGATACGTACTCTGCCACCATCTTGGACTGCAGCCAAGTAATTTTCCAGTCATTCCTGTATTTTCACTGTAAAATTTGGGATTCATCTTCTATTCTGAGTTCACACACCAGTCCTTTGTATTTAAATACCTGATGCTGGAGATAAAGTTCCACACTGCATTGAAACAATGTCAACATTATTGGACTATAAGGTTATGTTTCTGATGGGGTTAACATACGTGGCATATCAGCTCCACTCATTCCACTGTTTAGACACAGTCTGTGGGCGGAGTCAAGGAGTTTAGTATTTAATTGAACAATTGATTCTGTCCCAGCTTCTTAATGCCCCAGTAATGACACCAGCCAAATATATTTATACATACTGCTACCATACAATTAATCTTCTTGGTATCTAAGAACAGGGCTTCTTCTATGGATATTATACAGCAGGTATCCTTGACCAATATTCACTAGATAGGCCTAAAGGGTGGTGACTGTCCTAAACAATCCTTCCCAAATTCTACATACTGGTAGAGATGGAAATTGCCATAAAGTGCCAGGAACAGTCTCTGGAATAATGCCATAATATTGACATGGCAACAAATCATTTGGCCAGTGAGTCTGTGTCCGAACTTAACTTGCTAATGTGCAAACCTTTCTAAGTTTCTAACTTTTATAACTCCTCTGGTTCCAATATCCCACCAACTCCACTTAGAATCCACCTTTGTACAATTTAATACAGAGTTTTAAAATTGTTTCTGCCTCAGTTGCTTACCCTGAAAGGGAACTGCATAGCCTGATTATGCTCCCTCTGTGTGAAATCATTTCTACTGCTCCCATCGAACTTATATCATTCCTCTGGTCTCTCCTTCAGGGCCTTTAATGTTTAGAAACAATCCATCTTTGTCCACCTTATCCCCTTCTTTCCTGGTTTTAATCACTTCCATTATATTATTTGGTGAGTTGTGTTGTTCTGTTGGTAAGTGAAATATTTCTGAATTGTTTTGCATGTACTTGGACAGGCCCCAAGTGAAAATGGGATGTAATGTCTTTAAATTCATAACATCCTTCCCATAGCGTGGAGCCTCACACTAGATTGGGAGGAGTTATTAAAATATCACTGATCATCATCTCTTAGGCTCCTACAGAAGAATTCCTTCCACTTCCTCAGCTACTTCATAGTCCCTGGGCTCACCAAATAAACAGGAGCAGAAAAGAAAAGGTTAAAAATCACACAACACCAGGTTCTCGTCCAACAGGTTTAATTGGAAGCACTAGCTTTCGGAGCGTCGCTCCTTCATCAGGTGATAGAAAAGAAAAAAGAATTCTCAGATACATGTCAACCTGACACACGTGTTGCCATGTGTGTTCCTGGAGAGATTGGTGGAAGCGATCTCATTGAAGAATGGCTGAGATTCTTCCCCCATTGCAGCAGCTGTTTAAGATCTGATAGTGCTGGTAAGCCTCCTGGTGAAATTAGCTGAGAGTCTGTTGCTGGAAAAGCACAGCAGGTCAGGCAGCATCCGAGGAGCAGGGGAATCGACGTCTCAGGCTGGGGCCCTTCATCATTCCTGCTCCTCCCAAATCTGATCTCCAGCATCTGCAAACCTCACTGTCTCCTGGTGAAATTGTCCTGGCGATTACAGTGCTCATTAAACTCTCACATAAATTCAGAGAATCCCATGTACTCACCATCTCTGGTTCATTCATTCTTGCCACCGAACTTTCAATGATTGCCTCTCAGTCAACATCTCTCACTCATTCAATGACTTGCACTCTACCTTTCTCTTCCAGTGACCCTCCAATTTCTGAATTCTGAACTGATTCATCTCTCTCTCAGTCAGTTGAATGCCCAGCCCACTAACAGGAATACTGCCTTCAGCCTACTTACCCAAGGACAGTTGAGGGCTAAGAGCATTGTGGGTTGACCTACAGCACATGGACTGCAGCAGTTCAAGAAGGCAGCTCACCCCCACCTTCTCAAGGGAAACTAAGGACAGGCAATAAAATGCTGGCGCAGCCAGCGATGCTCACATTCCACAAGAGAGAAAAAAAAAACTCCTGCCTTGGAAATATATCATTTTTCCCTCAGTGTTTCTGGGTCAAAGTCCTGGAAATCCTTCCCAAACACTGAGTGGGTTTCCCTATTCTCCAAAGACTGCAGCAGTTCAAGTAAACTGTTTACATCCCCCCAGCTTCTCACCGGTCAAAATAAACAATAAAAGTCGCCTGAGTAACTGGGGCCCCACACCCAAAAAATCAAAGCAACCCTGAAATCAGAGCCTGATCAATTTCAGGGGAGAACAGGTTTGATGAGCTTGTGTGTTTTCTATTGCAGTGTGAAATATTTCCTCTCTTATTCAGCAAAGGGGCTTTTCAGTAATAGAAACTTCACTTATTCCTCACTCAGTTTAAATTCAGCATTATTCAGTGCCCTTATGGGCTGAGTAGGAGCATTGAGATGGACAGCTTGGATTCAGTGATAAAAATGTGAACCTTCTACTAAACTAATAGACAAAAGAATGTGAATGTGAATGATTGCACAAAGTGTTTTGGAGTAGTCTTCAGTTCATGGTCTTGGTCTCAGTCCGGATATGAATGACTCCGAATTGGGTTTGATAACATTCTGTTGAACTAGCAGCTCAATGACGTCTCATTCTCTCCCATGAAAATTTGACCAGAAACTTTGTGGCCTGGGAAGTGGGCTTTGCTGAAATAGACACAATCTGTGGCAAGACAGCTTGCCCCCAGTACAATTGCTCAGCCAGGGTTTTTTTGGATCAGCTTGCTGCTTATCTGAACGATTGAAGGCTCTCAAACAGAGGATATTTTTGAAGAGCTGGTGTCAGTTTACAGATGGTGTGGTGATTTCGCCCTCACCATCTCTCTATGTTGTCTGTGTGGAGTTTGCACATTCTCCCCATGTCAATGTGGGTTTCCTCTGGGTGCTCTGGTTTCCTCCCACAGTCCAAAAATGTGCAGGTCAGGTGAATTGGCCATGCGAAATAGCCCGTAATGTTAGGTGCATTCGTCAGAAGGAAATGGATCTGGGTGGGTTACTCTTCAGAGGGTTAGTGTGGGCTTGTTGGGCCGAAGGGCCTGTTTCGACACTGTAGGGAATCTAAGTTAAATCTAAATTAATATGATCCCCCCCCACAAACCCCCCCACCCCACCCCCACCCCCACCGTTGTGAGGAGGCTGTCAGCTCAAACAGTGCATTACCATGGCAACTGAATGAGGGAGGCCCACTCGAGGTGTGGCGGACTGAGGAAAGGTCCATGGGTAAGGAAAGCATCTCTCCCTTTCACCCCAGACAAGGCTCACAATGATCTCCTCAAAGGATATTCCCTTCTCACCTTCAGCATTCCCCATGTTACCTGGCAGCTGAATGTCTCCATGTGGGAGAATTGCCAGGGCTTCAAAGCTGCTGATTGGGCGTAAAGTACCAGAGGTGCCTGTGCTGTCAATTAGACCACCGTGTTAAATTCCAGAGATTTCATGGTGGTTAGATACACTTGACATTTCTAGTAAGAGTTATATTTCCTCTCACACACGGCTACTCCTCAATTAACATAGAACCATTACCTGTTCTCTCGCCCCATTTGGTTCAGGCCTCCCTCCCAGACACAACAAGAGGGTAACAAAACAGGCCCAGAGGTAGTTAGTCAGTAGACTACCTGTGGCAACATTACTCAGCTGACCACACTGCCAATAAGTGTGGGCACAGAACCCATTTCAACCTCAATCTTCCACCACACTGTCCTGAGCACAGTGTAAAATCCTGACCCTAACTTGTTCCTCTCACTTTACAGAAACTGCTAGACCAGTTCAGTATTTTCAACATTTCCTGCTTTAATTTTGAATCTCCAACATCGGCAATATTTTGCTTTCCCACTTCAACTGTGCTGGGATTCTTTCCCAGTGGGAATCCCCACAGATCTCAACGTTTGCCTTGACCAAGGATCAGAAAGGTCAGAGTTCACCACAGCGGTTCTATGACCAGATCCTCCTTCACCTGATCAGCTTGATTAATGACTAAATTACCTTGCATTCATATAGTAACTTGAATGTCACAAAGTAAGACAAGAGAATTCATAGGAGTGTGATAAAACAGAGTCTGATACTGAGCCTTGGGTACGGACAAGCAATTTAATGTTTGCAAGGTAGGACTTCAAACTTACAAAACAAAACTGGGCCCCTTGGCCTGACATGAGAGCGGTGTTGGAAAAGCACAGCAGGTCAAGAAGCATCCGAGGAGCAGGAAAATGGTCGTTTTGGGCGGGGAGCCCTTCATCCGACCTGAAACATCAATTTTCCTGCTCCTCGGATGCTGCCTGACCTGCTGTGCTTTTCCAGCAACAACACTCTCGACTGTGATCTCCAGTATCTGCAGTCCTCACTTTCTCCCATTTGGCCTGACATACTGGTGCTAATCCTCAAAGTCATAGAGGCAGGCAGCACAGGAACACACCCTCTGGTCCAACTAGTCCATGCTGATCAAGTTTCCCAAACTAAACTAGTCCCAATTGCCTGCATTTGGCCCATATCTCTTGGATCCTTTCCTATTCATGTACCAGTCCAAATGTCTTTTAAATGCTGTAACCGTACCTGCATCGACCAGTTTCTCTGGCAGTTCATTCCATGTACGCACCACCCTCTGTGTGATAAAGTTGCCCCTCAGTACGCTTTTAAATCTTTCTCTGTTCACCTTAAAAATATGTCCTCCCACAGATTTGAACACCCCCACCCTCAGGAAAATACTTTGCTATTCACCTTATCACCTATTCACCCTTGTGATTTTAGAAACCTTTATAAGCTCAACCTCCCACACTCCAGTGAAAAGTGTCCCAGCTTCTCCTTATAACTCAAACCTTCTAGTCCTGGCAACATCTTTTCTGCACCCTCTCCAATTTAATACCATCCTTCCAATAGCAGGGTTATCACAACTGTACATGGTCCTCTAAAAGTGGCCTCACCGAAGTCCTGTACAACCTCAACATGATGTCCCAACTGCTATACCCAGTGGTCTGAGCACTGAAGGCAAATGTGCTAACCACCTTCTTTACCACCCTGTCCATCCATGATGCACTTTTGAAGAACAATGTACCCGAGTATCTGGGTCTCTCTGTTTGATCCATCCTCCTCCCAGCCATCTGTCAACAACGTGTTTATCCAGCTACCCCATTCTGCTTCAACCACTCTGTTTGCTGGTGAGTTCCATATTCTCACCACCCTCTGAGTGATTCTCAGGTGTTGCCTCAAAGGAGCAGAGCGAGATTTGGAAAGGTGGAGACAGGTGAGGGGGATATGTCAGAGCTTAATCAGTGAAGGGTATGCCTGAAGTGGAGAAAATCATGGATGTGTAAGAGGTCAGAGATCTAACAAAGTTGTAATGGAGCTCATTAATTTACATAAAGTCATGAAGGAATTGTTCTTTGGACCCAGTTACATAGTCCAGGCCAATGTTCTTCCCATGTAACTGATATTCAACTTGCTTATCCTTGAAGTGAATAAAATTTCATTTGAATATTAATCTTCCTCCAATTTCCCGTAATGTTTATCCTACAGTTGTAATAATCTTATCAGAGAGTCATCGAGGTAGAGTTCAAGGCCTAGTCTAGAGTCCTGTTTTCCTGTTTACAGCAGTCACTACACTTTAAACGGTTATAAATCACTTTGGGATGGTCTGAGGTTGTGAATGGTGCTATATAAATGTAACTATTTTTTCAGTGTGAAATGGGAGTCCTCGGTCATTTCCCTGTGAGACAAAAGCATTTGTTAACTCTCAGTGAAGTGAAATCTGGTGAATGGAACATTGTCATTCCCTCACTCCCACTCAGGTTCTGTCTGGCAAATCGAGCCAGATCATTTTATACCAAGGTGAGAGTGGTGCTGGAAAAGCACAGCAGGTCAGGCAGCATCCTGATGAAGGGTCTTTGCCCGAAACATCAATTTCCCTGCTCCTCGGATGCTGCCTGACCTGCTGTGCTATTCCAGCACCACTCTGATCTAGACTCTGGTTTCCAGCATCTGCAGTCCTCGCTTTTGCCCATTTTATACCAAGTCCTGGGTAAGTCGTGTGATGGGGGCCCAGCCTGAGCTCATATTATTGTCCTGAAACAGGAGCCAAGACAATGTTTGCATCCAATTGGTCTGGACTGGCCTTCCAGAAAAGGAATCTTGCATTTACATAGCACCTTTCATGATTCCTAACCACTTCAGAGACAATGAAGTATGCTTTGATCTGTTGGAAGTTAGGGTATGCAGTCAGGAGGGAGGAGTGGCATTAGCGTATTGTCACTGACAATTCAGAACCTCAGGCTAATGCTCAAATCTGATCATGGCAGTTGGTGAAATTTACATAAAAATGTGGAATGAAATGAAAGTTAGTCTTGTAGCGACCACTGTAACTGTAGTAAAAATCTACCTGCTTCACTAATATTCTTGAAGGAAAGAAATCTACTATCCTTCTCTGGTTTAGCCAATACGTGACTCCAAACCCACAGTGCTGTCTGGTTGACTCTTAACTGCTCTCTGGCCAATTAGGGATGGATAATAAATGAGGACCTAGCCAATGAAGTCCATAATCTTCTAAATTATTTTTGAAAAGGAAGTTGTGATCAGTCAGCTCCGATAACCAACAATGTGATAATGACTGGACAACCTGTTTTTGAATTGTTAATTGTGAGATACAGATCGACCAGGACCCACTGAACTGGTCCTCTGCTTCTTTAAAACAGATAAGGAACCCTCTGTTGGCCGAACATGGAAGAACAGGTATTACCATTTAGAACATGGTACCTCCGACAGTGCGGCACTCCCCCAGCACTGACCCTCTGACAGTGCGGCACTCCCTCAGCACTGACCCTCTGACAGTGCGGCACTCCCTCAGCACTGACCCTCCGACAGTGCAGCACTCCATCAGCGCTGACCCTCCGACAGTGCAGCACTCCCTCAGCACTGACCCTCCGACAGTGCGGCACTCCCTCAGCACTGACCCTCTGACAGTGCCCACTCCCTCAGCACTGACCCTCCGACAGTGCGGCGCACCCTCAGCACTGACCCTCCGACAGTGCCCACTCCCTCAGTACTGACCCTCCAACAGTGCAGCACTCCCTCAGTACTGACCCTCCAACAGTGCGACGCTCCCTCAGCACTGACCCTCCGACAGTGCAACACTCCCTCTACACTGACCCTCTGACAGTGCGACGTACCCTCAGCACTGACCCTCCGACAGTGCGGCACTCCCTCAGTACTGATCCTCCGACAATGCAGCACTCCCTCAGTACTGACCCTCCGACAGTGCCCACTTCCTCAACACTGACCCTCCAACAGTCCGGTGCCCCCTCAGCACTGACCCTCTGACAGTGCCCACTGCCTCATCACTGACCCTCCGACAGTGTGGCACTCCCTCAGCACTAACCCTCCAACAGTGTGGCACTCCCTCAGCACTGACCCTCTGACAGTGCGGTGCTCCCTCAGCACTGACCCTCCCACAGTTTGGCGCTCCCTCAGCACTGATCCTCTGACAGTGCGGCGTACCCTCTGCACTGACCCTCCGACAGTGCGATGCTCCCTCAGCACTGACCCTCCAACAATGCGACGCTCCCTCAGCACTGACCCTCCGACAGTGCGACGCTCCCTCAGCACTGACCCTCCGACAGTGTGGCACTCCCTCAGCACTGACCCTCCGACAGTGCGGCATTCCCTCAGCACTGACCCTCCGACAGTGCGACGCTCCCTCAGCACTGACCCTCCGACAGTGCGGCACTCCCTCAGCACTGACCCTCCGACAGAGCGGCACTCCCTCAGCACTGACCCTCCGACAGTGCGACACTCCCTCAGCACTGACCCTCCGACAGTGCGGCATTCCCTCAGCACTGACCCTCTGACAGTGCGGCACTCCCTCAGCACTGACCCTCCAACAGTGCGACACTCCCTCAGCACTGACCCTCCGACAGTGCGACACTCCCTCAGCACTGACCCTCCGACAGTGCGGCATTCCCTCAGCACTGACCCTCTGACAGTGTGACACTCCCTCAGTCTTGCAGTGGAGTGTTGTGGAGTGCAGTGATGAGGAGGTGGGTACTCGGTGAGTATTTGGAATCTGCTGACTGCGAAGCCAGGAGGACACCAAGCAGCAGAAACCTCTGAGATAAAAGCTCAGCTTCCAGTTGGCTCCAATGCACAAGCTTCTCATCAGATGTGACAAAGAAGATGGCAGAGTACGTTAGGGTTAAGGGCGGAGGATGCTGTCTGCAGATCCAGTGGTGTCCTGTGCAGTCTACACCCTACAGTGAAAGCTCTCGTTCATGCTGAGAGTTGGAGGTGTTGTTTCTCTAAACCCCAGCTGCTGCCCTTGTCATTAGTTCTGAACACAATGCCTTACTGCTCAGGCGAACTTTTTCCTTGATTACGTTTTGCAAAAGGAACTGTTGTGTGTGCAGGCTGACCTTGTGGCCCACTGTGGTAACACAGTGACCCAGTGTGAGAAACCAACAGCCCAGGGTCATTCTTATCCACCCCAAATGGAGTCTGGTTCAGTTGGGTCAGCTGTCTGTTTGAACATCCTTTCCCATCTCCCCGTCATACTCTGCTGCCTGAGTTTGGTTAAAATGACCTCGTGCAGTTTGATCACAGTGTGTGGTCTGGCCCTCTCTGAAACAGCAGAGAGAGAGAGGGAGAGAGGGAGACCTGATTACTCAGTTACGAGCTCTGGCCCAGAGAATCTTCAGCCACTTCCCCTTTACAGAGCGGGAGCTTCCTTCCTAATGACCAAGTGGCTCAGACATGGCCAGGGGGAATAAGAGCAGGGTGCCCGCGTGTGGACAGTGCCTGTGTGTGGCCTGGCAGTGGTAAAAGCAGCACCAGTCAGTGGCCCCCTGGATAGGTGGTGAGTGAGACTGGTAAATGCTTCCCCACTCAGTGAGGCAGCCTCACACTGTGTCACTGCTCAGGCAAACACTTTGACCGTCTGTGTCCCCACACCACCCCCCTCTCAGAGCACCTCCCAGTCCGACCCTGGTCTCTATCCCTGACTCTCAGATTCTCCACGTTCCCCCAACCCTTTGCAGATGTAAAACCACATGGATTACCCCCCCCCACCCCACTCCCCGTCTCCTCTGAGAAATCCTTCCCAAATCTCCTTTCTCGGACTGACTGGCTCCTGGGACAGTGGAACGGGCGCGCTCAGTGGGACTCCCTGTGACTGAGGGAGAGCTGACGAGTGCAGCATCAGAAGCACACTATCAACATGGGATACAAACTGGGACCTTTCTTAAATATCCACAAATCCAATGAAAGCGTGAAAGTTATCTCGCTCTGCTGTTCCAGTTGAACTGTAGCGTTTTCCTGTCGCTGGTCAGTGTACAAAACCTAAAGTGTGTATCCAGAAGAGAAGGCAGCACCATGTGTTAAGTAGCTGAACCTACACTATTACACCAGCTTGCTGATGAGAGAGTGAAGGTGGTACCTGTTTCTCCTGGTTGTATGCAGTCAGGTTGGTGTTGTAATTCCAGCTCGCTGAAACACTCTTGAAAAGGATGACTTCTGCCGTGTCATTGTACTCGCTCACAAATGCCTTTGCCCCAGCTAGATCAATGCTGTGGTTGCTGGGTAGGTAGGTGGGATCCAGGGCACAGGACCCCCAGAAGAGGAGGACCAGGCTGAGGAGACAGGGCACAGCGGTTTGCATGTTGTAGTGCCTGCCCCTTTGTCAGTGTGCTCTCCAAGACCAGCCTCTTTAAATATAATCGCGTCCAGCCCAGGCTTCCCAGCTCTGATCTGCTGATAACACATAACCTGACAGCACTCTCTGATGACAGGACGGTTCAGTATAATAAAACCTGTCCTTAGTTGTTTCCTTGTTTCACTGCACTCTGCCTTAAAGGCACCTCCCCGAGCCATCAGCCACTCCACCCAAAACAGATCGCTTCGCATCTGCCAGTGGAATCGCTCTTTCTGTGTGATATTTACAGGAGTGCTGCTATGACCAGAATCCTGCTCAATGGAACACTGCCTCTGAATGGCAGCAGAAGGAACGTTGCATGGAATTCTCTCTCTCTCTCTCTCTCTCTCTATCCACCCTCTCTCACACACTCACCCCGCGAGATGGTCTCGCAGAAGCTGAGCTCATTAATCGCCCTCCTTCACCGTTTCAGCACCGTGCAGGCGGACATTATATTCACTGGTATGGAAACCGAATGACAGCACACACACACACACACACACACAGACACAGAGCCAGACACACACAGAGACACACACAGAGACACAGAGACACGCACACAGACACACACAGGCACACACACACAGACACACAGACATACACAGAGACACAGAGACACACACACACAGACACACAGGCACACACACACAGACACACATAGACACACACAGAGACACACAGAGACACACACACACAGACACACACACACAGACACACACACAGACACACACACAGACACACACACACAGACACACAGACACAGACACACAGACACAGACACACAGAGGATCTGCCTATCTTGGGAAGATCCCTGTTGCCAGCCGGTTACCGCATCTATTGGGCACAGGCATCGTGCTCCTGTTCGAGCGGGAGGGATGGTTTGAGGTTCATATCGGAGGAAGTTCTGCAAATGGGAATTGGCCCCAACTGCAACTCTGCTGTGCCATTCCAAACCCCCACTCAGCCCCCTCACTCCAACACCCCCACTCCAACACCCCCGCACTCTACACACCCCACTCCACACACCCCCACTCCAACACCCCCCACTCCACACACCCCCACTCCACACACCCCCACTCTACACACCCCCACTCCAACACCCCCACTCCAACACCCCCACTCCAACACCCCCGCACTCTACACACCCCACTCCACACACCCCCACTCCAACACCCCCCACTCCACACACCCCCACTCCACACACCCCCACTCTACACACCCCCACTCTACACACCCCCACTCCAACACCCCCACTCCAACACCCCCACTCCAACACCCCCCACTCCACACACCCCCACTCCACACACCCCCACTCCAACACCCCCCACTCCACACACCCCCACACTCCACACACCCCACTCCACACACCCCCACTCCACACACCCCCACTCCAACACCCCCCACTCCACACACCCCCACACTCCACACACCCCCACTCCACACACCCCCACTCTACACACCCCACTCCACACACCCCCACTCTACACACCCCCACTCCAACACCCCCACTCCAACACCCCCACTCCAACACCCCCACTCCAACACCCCCGCACTCTACACACCCCACTCCACACACCCCCACTCCACACACCCCCACTCCAACACCCCCGCACTCCACACACCCCACTCCACACACCCCCACTCCACACACCCCACTCCACCCACCCCCACTCCACACACCCCCACTCCACACACCCCACTCCACACACCCCACTGTACACACCCCACTCCACACACCCCACTCCAACACCCCCACTCCACACACCCCACTCCACACACCCCACTGTACACACCCCACTCCACACACCCCACTGTACACACCCCACTCCACACACCCCACTGTACACACCCCCACTCCACACACCCCACTGTACACACCCCACTCCACACACCCCACTCCACACACCCCACTCCAACATCCCACTCCACACACCCCCCACTCCACACACCCCCACTCCACACACCCCACTCCACACACCCCACCACACACCCCACTCCACACACCCCCACTCCACACACCCCCACTCCACACACCCCACTGTACACACCCCCCCCACACCACCCCACTGACACACCCCCACTCCACACACCCCACCCACACACCCCCACTCCAACACTCCCCACTCCACACACCCCCCACTCCACACACCCCCACTCCACACACCCCCACTCCACACACCCCACTCCACACACCCCCACTCCACACACCCCACTCCACACACCCCACTGTACACACCCCCACTCCACACACCCCACTCCACACACCCCCCACTCCACACACCCCCACTCCACACACCCCCACTCCACACACCCCCACTCTACACACCCCCACTCCACACACCCCACTCCACACACCCCACTCTACACACCCCCACTCCACACACCCCACTCCACACACCCCACTCCAACACCCCCACTCCACACACCCCCACTCCACACACCCCACTGTACACACCCCCACTCCACACACCCCACTGTACACACCCCCACTCCACACACCCCCACTCCACACACCCCACTCCACACACCCCACTCCACACACCCCCACTCCACACACCCCACTGTACACACCCCCACTCCAACACCCCACTCCAACACCCCCACTCCACACACCCCACTCCACACACCCCCACTCCACACACCCCCACACTCCACACACCCCCACTCCACACACCCCCACTCCACACACCCCACTGTACACACCCCCACTCCACACACCCCCACTCCACACACCCCACTGTACACACCCCCACTCCACACACCCCACTCCACACACCCCCACTCCACACACCCCCACACTCCACACACCCCCACTCCACACACCCCCACTCCACACACCCCACTCCACACACCCCACTCCACACACCCCCACTCCACACACCCCCACTCCACACACCCCCACTCCACACACCCCCACTCCACACACCCCACTCCAACACCCCCACTCCACACACCCCACTCCACACACCCCCACTCCACACACCCCCACTCCACACACCCCACTCCAACACCCCCACTCCACACACCCCCACTCCACACACCCCCCACTCCACACACCCCCACTCCAACACCCCACTCCACACACCCCCACTCCACACACCCCAATCCAACAGCCCCACTCCACACACCCCCACTCCACACACCCCCACTCCAACAGCCCCACTCCACACACCCCACTCCACACACCCCACTCCACACACCCCACTCCAACACCCCCACTCCACACACCCCCCACTCCACACACCCCACTCCACACACCCCACTCCAACACCCCACTCCACACACCCCCACTCCAACACCCCACTCCACACACCCCCACTCCACACACCCCACTCCACAGCCCCACTCCACACACCCCACTCCACACACCCCCACTCCACACACCCCACTCCACACACCCCCCACTCCACACACCCCACTCCACACACCCCACTGTACACACCCCACTCCACACACCCCACTCCACACACCCCACTCCACACACCCCACTCCACACACCCCACTCCACACACCCCACTCCAACAGCCCCACTCCACACACCCCACTCCACACACCCCACTCCACACACCCCACTCCACACACCCCACTCCAACAGCCCCACTCCACACACCCCACTCCACACCCCCCACTCCACACACCCCACTCCAACAGCCCACTCCACACACCCCACTCCACACACCCCCACTCCACACACCCCCACTCCAACACCCCCACTCCACACACCCCCACTCCACACACCCCACTCCAACACCCCCACTCCACACACCCCACTCCAACACCCCCACACTCCACACACCCCACTCCACACACCCCACTCCAACACCCCCACTCCACACACCCCACTCCACACACCCCCACTCCACACACCCCCATTCCACACACCCCACTCCACACACCCCACTCCACACACCCCACTCCACACCCCCCCCACTCCACACACCCCACTCCACACACCCCACTCCACACACCCCCACTCCACACCCCCCACTCCACACACCCCACTCCACACACCCACTCCACACACCCCCACTCCACACACCCCCACTCCACACCCCCCCCACTCCACACACCCCACTCCACACCCCCCCCACACCCCCCCCACACCCCCCACTCCACACACCCCCACTCCAACACCCCCACACTCCACACACCCCCACTCCACACACCCCCACTCCAACACCCCCACTCCACACACCCCACTCCACACACCCCCACTCCACACACCCCCATTCCACACACCCCCACTCCACACACCCCACTCCACACACCCCACTCCACACCCCCCCACTCCACACACCCCCACTCCACACACCCCACTCCACACACCCCCACTCCACACACCCCCACACTCCACACACCCCCACTCCACACACCCCACTCCACACACCCCCACTCCACACACCCCCACTCCACACCCCCCCCACTCCACACACCCCACTCACACACCCCACTCCACACACCCCCACTCCACACCCCCCCCACTCCACACACCCCACTCCACACACCCCACTCCACACACCCCCACTCCACACCCCCCCCACTCCACACACCCCACTCCACACACCCCACTCCAACACCCCCACTCCACACACCCCCACACTCCACACACCCCACTCCAACACCCCCACTCCACACACCCCCACACTCCACACACCCCCCACTCCAACACCCCCACTCCACACACCCCCCACTCCACACACCCCACTGTACACACCCCCACTCCACACACCCCACTCCAACACCCCCACTCCACACACCCCCCACTCCACACACCCACTCCACACACCCCCACTCCACACACCCCCACTCCACACACCCCACGTACACACCCCCACTCCACACACCCCACTCCACACACCCCACTCCACACACCCCCACACCACACACCCCCACTCCACACACCCCACTCCACACACCCCACTCCACACACCCCACTCCACACACCCCCACTCCAACACCCCACTCCACACACCCCACTCCACACACCCCCACTCCACACACCCCCACTCCACACACCCCCACTCCAACACCCCCACTCCACACACCCCCACTCCACACACCCCCACTCCACACACCCCCAATCCAACACCCCCACTCCAACACCCCCACACTCCACACACCCCACTCCACACACCCCCACTCCACACACCCCCACTCCACACACCCCCCACTCCACACACCCCCCCCACACCACCCCCACTCCACACACCCCCACACTCCACACACCCCCACTCCACACACCCCACTCCACACACCCCCACTCCACACACCCCACTCCAACATCCCCACTCCACACACCCCCACTCCACACACCCCACTCCACACACCCCCACTCCAACACCCCCACTCCACACACCCCCACTCCACACACCCCCACTCCACACACCCCCACTCCACACACCCCCACTCCACACACCCCCCAATCCAACACCCCACTCCAACACCCCCCACACTCCACACACCCCCCACTCACACACCCCACTCCACACACCCCACTCCACACACCCCACTCCACACCCCCACTCCACACACCCCCCCACTCCACACACCCCACTCCACACACCCCCACTCCAACACACCCCCACTCCACACACCCCACTCCAACACCCCCACTCCACACACCCCCACTCCACCACCCCACTCCACACACCCCCCACTCCACACACCCCCACTCCACACACCCCCACTCCACACACCCCCACTCCACACACCCCCACTCCACACACCCCCCACTCCACACCCCCCACTCCAACACCCCCACTCCACACACCCCCACTCCAACACCCCCACTCCACACCCCACCCACACCCCCCACTCCACACACCCCACTCCACACACCCCCACACTCCACACACCCCCACTCCAACACCCCCACTCCCACACCCCACTCCAACACCCCCCACACTCCACACACCCCACTCCACACACCCCCACTCCACACCCCCCACTCCACACACCCCCACTCCACACACCCCCACTCCAACACCCCCACTCCACACACCCCCACACTCCACACACCCCCACTCCAACACCCCCACTCCACACACCCCCACTCCACACACCCCACTCCACACACCCCCACCACACACCCCACTCCACACCCCATACCCCCCCACTCCACACACCCCCACACTCCACACACCCCCACTCCAACACCCCCACTCCACACACCCCCACTCCACACACCCCCACTCCACACACCCCCACTCCACACACCCCACTCCACACACCCCCACTCCACACACCCCACTCCACACACCCCCACTCCACACACCCCACTGTACACACCCCCCACTCCACACACCCCCACTCCACACACCCCCACTCCACACACCCCCCACTCCACACACCCCCACTCCACACACCCCCACTCCACACACCCCCACTCCCACACACCCCCACTCCACACACCCCCACTCCACACACCCCCACTCCACACACCCCACTGTACACACCCCCACTCCACACACCCCACTCCACACACCCCCACTCCACACACCCCCACTGTCACACACCCCCACTCCACACACCCCACTCCACACACCCCCACTCCACACACCCCACTCCACACACCCCCACTCCACACACCCCCCACTCCAACACCCCACTCCACACACCCCCACTCCACACACCCCACTCCACACACCCCCCACTCCACACACCCCACTCCAACACCCCACTCCACACACCCCACTCCACACACCCCACTCCACACACCCCCACTCCACACACCCCCACTCCACACACCCCACTCCACACACCCCCACTCCAACACCCCACTCCAACACCCCACTCCACACACCCCACTCCACACACCCCCACTCCACACACCCCACTCCATACACCCCCACTCCACACCACCCCCACTCCACACACCCCACTCCACACACCCCACTCCACACACCCCCACTCCACACACCCCCACTCCAACACCCCCCATCCAACACCCCACTCCAACACCCCCACACTCCACACACCCCACTCCACACACCCCACTCCACACACCCCACTCCAACACCCCCACTCCACACACCCCACTCCACACACCCCCACTCCACACACCCCCACACTCCACACACCCCCACTCCAACACCCCCACTCCACACACCCCCCACTCCAACACCCCCACTCCACACACCCCCACACTCCACACACCCCCACTCCACACACCCCCACTCCACACACCCCACTCCACACACCCCACTCCACACACCCCACTCCACACACCCCACTCCACACACCCCCACTCCACACACCCCCACTCCAACACCCCCACTCCACACACCCCCACACTCCACACACCCCCACTCCAACACCCCACTCCACACACCCCCACTCCACACACCCCACTGTACACACCCCCACTCCACACACCCCACTGTACACACCCCCACTCCACACACCCCACTGTACACACCCCCACTCCACACACCCCCACTCCACACACCCCACTGTACACACCCCCACTCCACACACCCCACTGTACACACCCCCACTCCACACACCCCACTGTACACACCCCCACACTCCACACACCCCCACTCCAACACCCCACTCCACACACCCCCACTCCACACACCCCACTGTACACACCCCCACTCCACACACCCCACTGTACACACCCCCACTCCACACACCCCCACACTCCACACACCCCCACTCCACACACCCCCACTCCACACACCCCACTCCACACACCCCCACTCCACACACCCCACTCCACACACCCCACTCCACACACCCCCACTCCACACACCCCCCACTCCACACACCCCCACTCCACACACCCCCACCCACACACCCCCACTCCACACACCCCCACTCCACACACCCCCCACTCCACACACCCCCACTCCACCACCCCCACACTCCACACACCCCCACTCCACACACCCCCACACTCCACACACCCCACTGTACACACCCCACTGTACACACCCCACACTCCACACCCCCCCCACTCCAACACCCCCACTCCACACACCCCACTCCACACACCCCCCACTCCACACACCCCACTCCACACACCCCCACACCACACACCCCACTCCAACACCCCCCACTCCAACACCCCCGCACTCCACACACCCCACTCCACACACCCCACTCCAACACCCCCACTCCACACACCCCCACTCCACACACCCCACTCCACACACCCCACTCCACACACCCCCACTCCACACACCCCACTCCAACACCCCCACTCCACACACCCCCACTCCACACACCCCACTCCACACACCCCACTCCACACACCCCCACTCCACACACCCCCACTCCACACACCCCCACTCCACACACCCCCCACTCCAACACCCCCCTCCACACACCCCCACTCCAACACCCCACTCCACACACCCCACTCCACACACCCCAATCCAACAGCCCACTCCACACACCCCCACTCCACACACCCCCACTCCACACACCCCAATCCAACAGCCCACTCCACACACCCCCACTCCACACACCCCACTCCACACACCCCCACTCCACACACCCCCACTCCACACACCCCCACTCCACACACCCCCACTCCACACACCCCACTCCACACACCCCACTCCACACACCCCCCACTCCACACACCCCCACTCCACACACCCCCACTCCACACACCCCACTCCAACACCCCCACTCCAACACCCCCCGCACTCCACACACCCCACTCCACACACCCCACTCCACACACCCCCACTCCACACACCCCCCACTCCACACACCCCCACTCCACACACCCCACTCCACACACCCCCCACTCCACACACCCCCACTCCAACACCCCCACTCCACACACCCCCCACTCCACACACCCCCACTCCAACACCCCACTCCACACACCCCCACTCCACACACCCCAATCCAACAGCCCACTCCACACACCCCCACTCCACACACCCCCCACTCCACACACCCCCACTCCACACACCCCAATCCAACAGCCCACTCCACACACCCCACTCCACACACCCCCCACTCCAACACCCCCACTCCACACACCCCACTCCACACACCCCACTCCAACACCCCCACTCCACACACCCCACTCCAACACCCCCACACTCCACACACCCCACTCCACACACCCCCACTCCAACACCCCCACACTCCACACACCCCCCACTCCACACACCCCACTCCACACACCCCCCACTCCACACACCCCACTCCACACACCCCACTCCACACACCCCCACTCCACACACCCCCCACTCCACACACCCCCCACTCCACACACCCCACTCCACACACCCCACTCCACACACCCCCACTCCACACACCCCCACTCCACACCCCCCCCACTCCACACACCCCACTCCACACACCCCACACCCCCACCCACCACACCCCCACTCCACACACCCCCACTCCACACACCCCACTCCACACACCCCCACTCCAACACCCCCACTCCACACACCCCCCACACCCACCCACACCCCCACTCCAACACCCCCACTCCAACACCCCCACTCCACACACCCCCCACTCCACACACCCCCACTCCAACACCCCCACTCCACACACCCCCCCACTCCACACACCCCCACTCCACACACACCCCCACTCCACACACCCCCCCATCCAACACCCCCACTCCAACACCCCACTCCACACACCCCCCACTCCACACACCCCACTCCACACACCCCCACTCCACACACCCCACTCCACACACCCCCACTCCACACACCCCCACTCCAACACCCCCACTCCAACACCCCCACTCCACACACCCCCCACTCCACACACCCCACTCCACACACCCCACTCCACACACCCCACTCCACACACCCCCACTCCACACACCCCACTCCACACACCCCACTCCACACACCCCCACACTCCACACACCCCCACACTCCACACACCCCACTGTACACACCCCACTGTACACACCCCCACTCCACACACCCCACTGTACACACCCCCCCACCCCCCCCCCCCCACCCCCCCCCCCCCCCCCCACCCCCCCCCCCCCCCACTCCACACACCCCCCACTCCACACACCCCCACACCTCCACACACCCCCACTCCACACACCCCCCACACTCCACACACCCCCACTCCACACACCCCCCACTCCACACACCCCCACTCCACACCCCCACTCCCACACCCCCACTCCACACACCCCCACTCCACACACCCCCACTCCACACACCCCCCACACTCCACACACCCCACTGTACACACCCCCACTCCACACACCCCCACTCCACACACCCCCACACTCCACACACCCCCACTCCACACACCCCCACTCCACACACCCCCACACTCCACACACCCCACTGTACACACCCCACTGTACACACCCCCACTCCAACACCCCCACTCCACACACCCCCACTCCACACACCCCCACTCCAACACCCCCACACTCCACACACCCCACTCCACACACCCCCACTCCACACACCCCCCACTCCACACACCCCCACTCCACACACCCCCACTCCACACCCCCCCAATCCAACACCCCCACTCCAACACCCCCACTCCAACACCCCCACTCCAACACCCCCACTCCAACACCCCCACTCCAACACCCCCGCACTCCACACACCCCCACTCCAACACCCCCACTCCAACACCCCCACACTCCACACACCCCCACTCCACACACCCCCACTCCACACACCCCCACTCCACACACCCCCACTCCACACACCCCCACTCCACACACCCCCACTCCACACATCCCCACTCCACACACCCCACTCCACACATCCCCACTCCACACACCCCACTCCACACACCCCCACTCCACACACCCCCACACTCCACACATCCCCACTCCACACACCCCACTCCACACATCCCCACTCCACACACCCCACTCCACACACCCCCCACTCCACACACCCCCACTCCACACATCCCCACTCCACACCCCCCACTCCACACACCCCCACTCCACACACCCCCACACTCCACACATCCCCACTCCACACACCCCACTCCACACATCCCCACTCCACACACCCCACTCCACACACCCCCCACTCCACACACCCCCCACTCCACACACCCCCACTCCACACATCCCCACTCCACACCCCCCACTCCACACACCCCCACTCCACACACCCCCACACTCCACACATCCCCACTCCACACACCCCACTCCACACATCCCCACTCCACACACCCCACTCCACACACCCCCCACTCCACACACCCCCCACTCCACACACCCCCACTCCACACATCCCCACTCCACACACCCCACTCCACACACCCCCACTCCACACACCCCCCACTCCACACACCCCCACTCCACACATCCCCACTCCACACCCCCCACTCCACACACCCCCACTCCACACACCCCCACACTCCACACATCCCCACTCCACACACCCCACTCCACACATCCCCACTCCACACACCCCACTCCACACACCCCCCACTCCACACACCCCCCACTCCACACACCCCCACTCCACACACCCCCACTCCACACACCCCCACTCCACACATCCCCACTCCACACACCCCACTCCACACATCCCCACTCCACACACCCCACTCCACACACCCCCACTCCACACACCCCCCACTCCACACACCCCCACTCCACACATCCCCACTCCAACACCCCCACTCCACACACCCCCCCTCCACACCCTAACTCAATTCCCTCACTCAATCTCCCCTCCAATCTCAATCCAGCCCCCACTCCGCCCCCATACAACATTCCCATCCCACCACTTCATCACCCCATTCCCCTCACTCCACCCCCACTCTATACCCCCACTCCACCCTCCCCACTCCCCGTCTCCATCGCCCCCACTCCAACCTGCCCACTCCAACTCCCCAACTCCACCTCCCCACTCCGACACCCCCACCACACCCCTCCCCACTCCATCACCCCCACTCTGATCCCCCCACCCCATTACCCCTACTCCACCCCCACTCCATCACCCCACCCCCCACCCCCCCCACTCCATCACCCTCACTCTGACCCCACACTCCTACACCCCCACCCCACCCCCTGCAATCCATCACCCCCACTCTGACCCCCCCACTCCATCACCCCCGCTTTGATCCCCCCACTCCATCACCCCCACTCTGATCCCCCCCACTCTGACCCCCACACTCCTACACCCCCACTCTGACCCCCACACTCCATCACCCCCACCCCACCCCCTCCACTCCATCACCCCCACCCCACCCCCTCCACTCCATCACCCCCACTCTGACCCCCACATTCCTACACCCCCACCCCACCCCCACACTCCATCACCCCCACTCTGACCCCCCCCACTCCATCACCCCCACCCCACCCCCTCCACTCCATCACCCCCACTCTGACCCCCACATTCCTACACCCCCACCCCACCCCCACACTCCATCACCCCCACTCTGACCCCCCCCACTCTGACCCCCCCCACTCCATCACCCCTACTCTGACCCTCCCCCACTGCATCACCCCTACCCCACCCCCACCCCATCACCCCCACTCTGATCCCCCCACTGCATCACCCCCACCCCATTCCCACTCCATCACCCCCACCCCAACCCACTCCATTACCTCCACTCTGATGCCCCCCCACCCCCAACTCCACCCCCACTCCTGCCCCACCCACCCCTTTCCCCCTGCCTCACCCAGGTCCATGCGAACTGCTTTTCCATTTCAGGGGGAAGTGCTCATTATTGCTTTCAGGATTTTCCCGGG